>NC_055689.1:28695096-28995096 GCF_017639745.1 Melanotaenia boesemani | reverse complement strand
CAAAGAAGTGGGCAACATTTAGCATTCAGTTAATGTCTGTTTTCATTTATATTTTCTATATTTACATTAAAGAGTGTAGAATAAAACTGGTCAGAGTGCAAAAATCAATTCTGTTAGTGGAAGAAATGAAGGGAAATCCATTTCGAAAACATGAAATGACATACCAAGTCGGACTATTCTCAGGCCAATGGGTGTCTTTACAAATTGCCACCAGAACTAAGACATTATAATAAGGCAATAAGACTGAAGCAAGACATTCCCTTAGTCTTGCATCTCTTAGGTTGATGAAAAATGGACTGATCACACTTGTGTGAGTTCCATGTCATGACTTATCAAAGTGTGAAGTCGTTTCTCGACTGCAAAGTGAGTAAAACAGTGGGACATTTATCCCAGATTGAGAGACCAACTGAGCATTCATGCAATCAGTTCATTCTCACATCCAGAAAGGGTCATATGGGACGTAGGACCGCTGGGGTCTGAGAAAGCATCATGGCCCGCTGTGCCTGCGAAGTCACACAAGAGTCACAATCTGTGCTGCTTCTGGTTCGCGAGGCGTCAGTAGGCTGGGACAGATGGGATCGAGAGCGGTGTCATCTGGTCTCACTGTGGCAAGAAGGGCACCAGGGCAACCTTTGTGTAATTAGATAGATTGTCTCTGTGGGTTGGCTGGTGAGCTGACACTGAAACCTGTAGCCGTGGGCTGATGAGAATATTCAAACCTGATTTGCTAATGTTATTCTTGGCAAGATTTTCCCACCATTTGGTTGTTTCTTTGTTATCAACCAGCAAAAACAAATTACAATGATCAGCCACAACATTAAAACTACTGATACTGTAGGTAAAGCAGTATTCTGCTGGAAACCTACATCTTGTTGTTCATGTGGATATTATTCTAGCACTTTGTCAACTTCCTTTGCATTTAAGCATAGATCAGTCACATCCCCACACACACACACATATATATATATATATATATATATTTTTTTTTTTTTACAGAACTCCCCCATGACTGCTTCTTCCTCCAGCAGGACACCAGCAAACTCAGTACAGACCAGTTTCAGAGGGTTAAGAAAAGTTGATTATTTGAGATGATCACTCCACAGATACCAATCTCATGGGATCTGATGAACTCCGTGAGAAGCAAGCTGAATCCAGAGAACCCACTCCCAAACATACTGGACCCAAATAAAGACTGTGAAGGTATGTCTCATCATGTTGCATGCTGGGATGGAAGTGACACCTTGTCAGACCTGTTCTCTGGTTAACTCTGCCTACATCTGTTCTTGTCTGGTTAGGTTTTGTTTTTGTCAGACTAACACTGTCAAGTCTAGTGGAGGAAGGCAAAGAAGAGAAAAGATAGACCTTCAAGAATAACCAAATGTAAGACAGGCTAACTAACTGGTGCTAAAATTTGTAAAAAACTGCCCCTATTTTCTTTGCCAATTTATTGAACGCAGTATAAAACTTCTAAATACATTCAGCTGTGTGTTTATTTGGGTCATATCCAGTGGGTTTTATGAGTGTCACCATTTCAATGAATATTTATCTTGAAATTCATTGAATGTTTTTTTTATTTATTTATTTACAGTGAACAGATATATTTTATACTTTGTTATGAGACGTAAGAAATAGACTGAAAATGTATTTTTAGAGGCTAATACTTCAATTTGTGTGTAGAACCACAATCCTGAAGTTTGGGTTCTGGGTCTGGGCCTGTATGGGTAAGTCTCAAAGCGAGCAGGAACACAATATGGCCTCAGACCGATGTGTAATGTCAGCTTCAGATCATTTTCTAGGACACCTTGAAATGTTCTTTATCCACACTCTGGCTGGACCTGGCTGAGTTGCCAGAAAAAATGGAGCATTACATTACAATCTTTACATCAATAATCTGGATCACCAAGTGCAACAAAAAAAAATGTCCATAGAAAGATAAGTGGTGGTGGATCCTTGTGTCTGACCACAATGACTTGTGTGGCTACCTCCACAATGGAAGCTGTCAGGGCTGCTGATACTGGGGCTCGGGTCTGTCATCCGAGTCCTTAACAAAATATATCGATAGATAGATCATCATTCTTATACAGTATCTTGCTATACAAAATAAGACAGGTTATAGGATGTATTTCTCCACACTTCCGTGCTGTGGATGACTTTAAAAATGAATTAGCAGCCTTGCTAGCCTCCTTTTTACATTAAACTGGATCATGTAGCTCTAGTTTAGTCAGCTTTGTGTAATGTTGAACCTGAGGTACTCTGAGCATCTATATAGTTTATTTTCAGCACCAATGTAAAATTTTTTAATTAACTGAGTTGATGTGAACTCACTGAAAACTAAATGTAACATGGTTTCCCCACATCATTGTAAAACTAACTTAGTGCTAGCATATATCTCGATTAACACTGCTATGTTGCTTCATGTTGACATCAAACGAATAACCTTACATAACATTAATAGATGTACTTGCACTGGTACAAAAGCTTTTCTAGAAAGGTGCAACTAAATGTAAATATTTCTAATGGATGAATAATTGGGAAAACTTCAGTAACACTGAGCCATGCAGGTCTGTAAAAACATTTCTGTCCTCAACCAGTGACCTGTCAGTCTCCTCTGGTGGCACCTGGGGTGTCCAGTCAGATTCCAGAGGTAGCCAGTGCCACCCTAGCCACCCATCCTGCTCAGCCCCTGTAACTAGCCCTCAAAAGTATCAAACTTGTCTAAAATTGAAATCCCTCCATTAACAGCTTTTGCTCCAATACTCTCAAACTTCTCACATAATCCAAATTCACTTCTGATCTAAGTATTTCTATATTTAGATATTGTGCCTCAATTGTCAGGCTTTAATTATCACCTTCTACCTTCACCCTCTTGCTCTTGAAAGACTAAAATTATGATGGCGTACCACTTGATTCACAGTAGTTAACGTCATGCATGATGTCATGGAGGCAATGTCCACTTATCAACAGTGCTTGATCTCTCCTCCAGATGTGTGCTGAAACATCCTTGTGATAGATTTCATGGTCACGGGCAGAGGAAAGAAGGAGAGAGCTGTTGAAGGCACAGATTGAAGAAAACAAGGTTTTTGTGTCTGTGCTGAAAATGTTGCTGAGCTGCAGGTGGATCTGAATCTATCATTAGCTTTAATTGTCTGCACCTGCTACAGAGTGCTGCTCAGACGTCCTGCTGTGCATTCTCAGAAATGTTATCAGGTCTTTCTGGTGACTTTTTAAGTATCTATTCATTAAAATCACACAGGTAGGTAGGTCTGCATTTTTAATTTCAGTTCTACGTTTGTAACCCACAGTTTGGAGCCAGGCTTGAATCTGAATGCAACATAACTAAACTGAAACTAACCTTCAAACAAAATACAGCTGAGGCTCTCAAATGTTCTGTGCATAAACATTATTAGATACCTCTGTGGGGGGTTTGAATATCCTATGATTCTACCAGAGGATGAGTCATGGCCAATTTTAATTTTGGGTCTTAAACTGAATTTATATTCATTTCAGATGTCACAATCTACATTTTCATCTTCAATTACACTGTGAGCAAACATGAACTTTAATTCCCTTGTAAAAGGTTCTGAGAAAATCTCTATCTCATTTTGTTTCATTTAGCATCTCTGCCTGATTTGGGATGGGGGTGGGTGTAGAGGGCTCCTCTTGTAGATGTGATTAAAGCAGATGGAATAAATGACTGTGAAAAAGAGAGCAGGCTGAAGAAAAGTGAGAAAAGGAAGAAGGGACAGAGTAAATGGAGGGGTGCAGATGAGGGTTATGGCACTGCATTATGCATCGTCGATCAGAAGCCAGAATGGCTTGTTTTTTTGTTTTTTGTGTCAAGGGTGCCACTCCTGCTTCACACTGTATGGTGATCTTGCTGTTGTCATGGCAGCAGCAACAAATATTATCCTTGACTTTGACAGCGGACATCAAATAACAGGAATACTGCTGACAGGGAGGAGGCACCAGCGTGAAAAGCTCCCCAGGACTGAAAAGATGGAATTGGGTATTTGTATTCATTTGGAAGATTTCTTCTTATTATCCATCCAATTTGCATCCATAAGGCCTCTGTGCTGCTAGACCTTCTTTTGTCAATGTGTTGGTCCAGATTTTCATGTTGGAAGCAAACTGCCTTAAATTCTTCTCTGTTTCTTTCTTTTTTTTTTTTTTTTTTTAATTTTAAGTGCAGTATTTTAATTGTAAGGTTTCATGTAACTGATGATGACAGAAATAATAATCATCTTTGTCTGGTTCTTGAAGGTGCATACAGCCTTAGATATGCAACTCCTTTTTTATTAAAAATTAAATAAAGTTGTGTTAGAAACTAAATGAACTCAGTGATTTGTAAAACTGCTTTTAGCCGCAATAAAATGACATAATTGTTTTTGTATGATGTTCTTAATCTTTCACTTGGAATAACTTTACTCTTCTGTAATACTTTGCACCAGATCATTGAAGTTGGCAGCATTTTCTTTATGTGCAACTATCTGAAAATCAGTCAGACGGAGGTTTGGACTTTGATTAGAACATTGCAACACTTTGATCAATTTCTTTTTCAGTCATTTGGCTGAAGATTTGCTGCTGTGTTTGGGATCATAGTCCTGTTGTATGAGCCAACTTCAGATTCAGCTGTCAGACAGAAGGTCGCACATTTAACTGCAGAATACTTCTACAGTCATTTAGCAGATGCTGTTCACCAAAGCGACTTAAATCTGAAGATGGTTAGGTAGAAGCAGTAAGGGTCTTGCCTAAGGATGCAACAGGATGGTGTTAAAATTCGTCCCCTGTGGGAATTGAATGGGAGATGGATGCCCTAATTGGCTGAAAAGTATACCGGTCATGGGGCCTGAAAACAAGCCCAAATCATCAGGTCTCCACCACCATGTGGACAGCTGGTATCAGGTGTTTGTGCTAATATGTTTGGTTTTCACTCAATGTGCTGCTGTGCGTTATGGTCAAATATCTCTACTTTAGTCTCAAATGTCCAAATGACATGGTAAAATCTTTAGCCTGGAAATTTTGATTTGAATCGTACTGTCATTAAATATAATATTTAACATGCTATCTGAGGCCTGTAGCATCTGAGATGTAGCTATTGGGCATTTTTTGCAGTGTCTCTGAGGATTACACTGTCTGATGTTATGGCAAACTTGCTGGGACGTCCATTTCTGAGAGTTGTCAACAATCTTGAACATGTTTCACTTATGAATCCTTTTCACTGTAGAATGATGGATCAAAGAAATTGGAAATGGCCTTTACTGCCCTCCCAGATTAATTGGCTGCAACAATATTACAGAAGCCAAGCTTTCAGTAAATATTATACAAAAATGAGTGGTGCATCTGTTTAATCTAGTTTATACTGCTTCAACTGACAACGGAGAGAAACCCTATGGTTGTTCGTTGACATGGTGACAGTGACTGGGAGCAGCAGGAGTGTCCCATTATTGGACAAAAGTGGAGATTTTCTCCATTACAATATCACTACTGCACAATTTTACAAAAGTATAATCTCCTGGGTGTTGGAAAAACATAATAAAATAGGTAAATTTGTGTCTTACATACAGAATTATTAAGGGTCTTTCATCTCCTCCACTCAGCTAGTTTGTAAACACTGGAAATAACTAATATCGACTAACGGGCTGACCGCATTCCTCTCCAAGTCAGTTTCATTTTCAGTAACAGCTGCACATGAACATCAGAGAACTGGCTTCATATAATCTGTTTTAAAAAAAAAACATTTAGTAAACTTGTTCAACAGTCAGACTTGGCACCAGTAACATTTTGAGTATGTGTGCCCTGTGCTGACCATCTAATGTCAAGAAGATATAATTAAACATTTGAAAACTTTTGACTGTTTAAACATTTTGGTTTATCATATTTAAGACTGTTTACTATATTTTTCATTAGTTTATATATATATCTACACACATATATATATATATATATATATATATATATGTATATATATATATATATATATATATATATATATATATATGTATATATATGTATATATATGTGTTAATTTTCTTGTTTGTATATGAGTGATTATTTTTATTTTAGCTGTTCTTGTTGTCTTTTTGTTTTTCTTTGTCAAGGAACTGGACAAAATAACCATTTGGCTAACTCTGGTACATTTACAATGATGTTTATTAAAGCACAATGTCCCTGCATGGAAGAAGAAAAAAAAAAAGACCAATAAATAAAGCAGATGATTACAGCTTTTCAATATACCTGCAACCTTACTTCCCATAAAATCTGAAAGAATACCAATTTATCTAGCTGCTTTCCAGCAGATTTCAAAAGTTCAGCTCATGCTGTAACCTTGAAAACTTTCACTTCACAGAAGATAAATTTGAAGCTTTCTTCCTCCTCCACAGATGCAGAAGCTTCCACTCTGCAGCATTTCAATGTGGCAAACGGTGGAGAACCTTCAATAACGGGTGACCACAGCTAAACAAACGACATCAAACCATAACAGAGGAGCAACCAAAACGTCCAGAACGTCTTCTCAGTCTCACAATCACACCTCGCTATGTACGGCTCAGAAAGAGGCTCGCCCTCGGCGTGTGATCCTTGTAATGGAATATGGTGTATAATCGAGAGGAGAATTGGTGAGTTAATGAAAAGGGTAGCGGGGTGACATTTTCAGAGTGAAGTCTGAAGTAGGATGACATTTACAAAGAGGAAGCCCCAAAGACACTCTTTAAGAGAGGGCCTTTACATTAGATGAGGCAGCAAAGGAGAAATATAAAGCTGATTTCAGCATGAGTCAGGCTTGCTGGCATAGCAATCGTTTTATCTTCAGGTGGGATCTTTTTGGCTGGATAGTTTTGCACAGATGGTAGAAAAAGGCTTTCATGGTAACTGCTAAATGTGAAATTTTCCTTTTTTAAAAAGGTCAAAATTTAAAGAGAACTGAGGGATGCTTGGACAATATTTTCAACCAATGATAAATGCAATATTGATGAAGAAATACAATTTGCCTGCACTTTTTGGTTGGATGGTTATGGTGTTCAAATGAATGGCATGAAATGATCTTCCTGACACCTGTTTCGGGTCAGGGGACTTTCTTGTGACAGCTTTGACATGTAACAGATGAGGTTCACAGCCTGACAGGCAGAGGATTTCTGATAATGAGATGGTGGGAGATGGATAGTTGTGGAAAGAGGCAGGTGAAAAAAGAGGCTGGTGGCTGATATACCAACATGTCGGGTGGTGATGGTCAGAAAGATGGCGATCCTTTTAAAGAAAGCTGAAAAATCAAAAATTATTTTAATGGGTTGATGATCCTGAAACAAGCATGTAAACCTATTTAGTGTGCACGAATAATACCAAAGCAAAGTCAGTGTCAAAACCTTATGCTTATTCCAGCACTGTTGCATGTTTCAAATGGCTGCACCACCTCCAACTCAAAAGCCATGAACAGGAAAAGTGAATAATATAAATACACTGAAGTAGAATTAATGTTATATTTAGAAACTTTAGGTCAAACAGAACCAGAATCATAAGGGAATGCATTATAGAAAAGTGTTTGCCCCCTGACAAAATACCTGGCAGGTGATTAGATGAGCCACAGTATATCACCGTGCAGATCAAGGTGAGCTGATCCAGTTTATCACAGAGAAGTCAGCTGCTACACACTTAAAGCAATAAGATTCCAAGCTAAAAAACGTCCCACTTTCGACAACCATAATGCATGTTCCTGGTGTCATCATTGCCTTGCAGCATCCCAGGGCTGAGAAAATGCATTTCACCACCTTGTATTCAAGCCCAGGGCATCAGATGATAGATGTGTTTTGCTTTACAGCACCAACTGGATATCAACATGCTGGCTGTTTATAGACCTGTACGGTTGATTTAGCAAAGAAACCCAAAAAACATAATTAAGGGAATCGAGGAAAAGGAGAGAGAGAGAGAGAGAGAGCAAGACATACAAGTCAACACTGGATTGACTTTTACTGTCTGGAGAGGGCTCAGAGAAGAGGCAGGATATAACACGGATGCTGAATTAATAGGTGGGAGGCACCAAAGTACTAAAATCTGCTGAAGTTCAGTAGTGTGGCTTTAAGGAAACCATTTTAAACAAAAGAAAAAATGTCTCCCTTGCATGGAAAAGCATCCAGTGATTTAAGTTTTGTTTGCTCTTTGTCAGCAAGAAAATATTCTTCATTCAGTTTAGAGATGTAAAATTTAACCGATAGAAATCCCAACCTCGTTTCATATTAAAGAACAAATTATAAGTCCACAAACTTTTAAACCAAATAGAATTAGTCAAATCAATAAAGGGCTTGACTCTGGTAATAAAGTTGGCCGGAATGAGGTTTTGCTGAAGTACAAGTTGGAGGAAGACTTTTGTTTCAAGATCAAGATAAAGGGTAAATATGGATCTCCACAATCACTATCCCATCACATATTGAATGAGCAGAATCTGTACATCACACGGTATAAACAGCACATCAAATGGACCTGCCGACCAGAAACCTCACTCATATCAAAGCGTGAATGGTGTTTACATCCACAACAGCTGCTTGCAAGCTAAACACTTAAAACATGTCTGAGCTGTTTATCAGCTGTGACCAAAGCTGGCATGACTTACAACACATTATTAGAGCTAATGTCTGGAAATCTTTGAATTTTGTAAGAAGGAATTAATACAAGTCTGCAGAGCACCACTAAACATTTTCACTTTTACCACACTAGTTAGTCATAAATAATGAGGATGTTTTCCAACCACAACTTACACTACCGTTCAAAAGTTTGGGGTCACTTCCCTATTGAATCCCATGGCAAAGTGACCCCAAACTTTTGAACGGTAGTGTACAACTAAGTAAAATCAGCTTTCTCTGAAGAACTGTCAAAGATATATATTCACAGAATGTTTAGATGTGATTGCTTCAGTCACATGAACTCCACAGCCATTGTAAAAAAAAAAAAAAAAAGAATTAATGGTATTTTTCTTGTGTTTTTGAGAGATGTTTGATGAGTATCAGATATAAATTTGAGGAACAGACTGCAGAGAATTTGCTTCCTTTTTGACTTGCTTCAGTTTATTGTTTGACTGGCCTGGATCCACAATCATCTTTTGCACTTGGTAAAGGTCTGTGATGTCTTTGAAATTTTCAACTTTTTTAGGAAATTTGGGAAAATTAACTGCCTTGTCATCTCTTTTGAGCAGCTTGGTTTCCCAAAACCAGGTTAGGCACTGCTCCCTATCCCCCATAGTTGCATATGCATCTCTTTGCACGTTGCACAGAAAACCATCTCTGCACAAATTTGAGAATTTTCAATTTATGCATCAGAAACTGAGCAAAAAGGACAGAAGTTGAAAAGTTCATAATATTTTATGAACGTGGCTCATCTCTCCCCTCTGGTGTGAAACTTAAACGTTTATACTTCCTTGTTTATATGAGCTGGTTGTGAATTCTTTACATTCCCAGCAAACAATGAAACTGTGACCTTATAACTGAAAGGTATTGAAACATATACAACAACCATTCACTTGTAAAAAGGTCATACAGTTTTATTGTCTCTTGAGAGTATCCGTCCTCTGAAACCTTTATCCAGTACACCTGTCACAACGTTGGCATTTCTCCTACATCAATACTGAGTATATTCTCAGTGATGCAACTTTTTAATGTCAAAACAGACTTATAAAGTCACACAGAGTGCAGTAAAAAGTTAGGGAAACAGAGGTATTAGAGGCCCAACAACTTTGATTCTGGTTTAAGCAAATCATACACAACTGAGCAGCATGAAATCTTCGTAGAGGAGCACCAGCTTTTTTCTCACAGAGGAAGTATCCACTGAGAGGGAATCGGGTCATTTGAGAGACACTTCAAGGAAGGGAACATTCCCCTGCCACATGGGGGACTTAATCAGGACAGCTTTTTCAGACTGTGATCCATCTCTCGAGAATGGAGCATAGCAGGCTTTGAGCCTTTGATCAATTTGCCAACGGTCTGGTCGTGTGTTTTTCTTGGCCTTAAATGGGTAATTTTGCGTGGAACAATACTGGCTTGATGTAGGGAGATGCAACAGATGTTTTTTTTATTTATTCATTATTTTCTTCAGATGGAATTTTGTGTGGGTGCAGGTGAGAACATTGAGGCTGGCTTGTGAAACATGGGAAAAAGTTTCTGATATAGGTGTAATCTTGGACAGGCTGTCACTTCCATTGACATCTGTTGAGTTCCAATGAATTCTTTGTAACTTTCCCCACTTTTTTTTTTACATATAAGCACAGGTAAGTGGAACTACCTGCTTGGTATCTCTGCCTGGTATTTCTCTGACATTCCCTTCTACCAGCTGTATAGCCGTCAGCTCACGTTTCGCTCCTTGTATCCTGGAACATCTCTGGTTAGTGGAGCAGCGATTGGGTTGTCTGCCTATCACATCCCTGCAGCTGGCCCTTAGACCCCTGCTTTCCCCACAATTTGTCCATCCTATGGAGTAGAGAGAAAAGTTCTTCTGTGCTCCCTCCTCGGCAATGTCTCTGATGGTTTTCTTCAAGTTAGTACCTCTGATGCCAGTGGGAATGTGAGTGCCCTCTGCTTGTTTTGTGAATATGTTGCTGCCAGCTCTGTGTACATGCCCTTCTTCCTCTTGAAGCCATCCATCCTCCAACAGAATGGCCAGCTCAACCATGATGACAGTCTTGGTGAGGAGGACCTCAGCACTATGTAGGGGGGTAAGGAGGTTGGAGTGATCTCCTGAGGGAACCTGAGCAGTTGGTTGAAGTCAGGCATTAAGTTCCAAACAGTTCCATGGGTCAGGAAAGATCCCACACCCTACTGGTATTAGACAGGGCCTGGTTGTAAACAGGTTTAGAGATTCCATATTATAAATTTTTTCAACAACTTCATATAGGTTTCAGAGGTGAGGGGTGCCCATGACAGTATCCACTACCGGAGAAAGTGGTTAATTCTCTTTGTGAGGTAACAAAGGGAAAGATCTCAGACTCAACCATTTAAGTACACAATCACTAAAAAGTGGAGGAAGCAAGTGCGAGAGAAGATTGAATTTTCTCATTTTTGGACCTCATACACAGGCTATGAGGACACATATGACTGTTAGAAAACCTTTAGACAGTGAGTTTTGCATAATATGGGACCTTTAATAAAATTGATCCTGCTCTGTGATGGTACTGGGCTGGCCTTGTTTGCTTCAAGCCTACATACTGTACCATTTCAGATTCTGCAAAGGTTTTTCTGTTATCTGTTTAGTTGCAGGTTATCATTGTTTGATTCTGCTGTCTTGTTTCCTGTTTTAGTTTGTAAAGTCTATACCTTTGTGTTTTCTGTTCACTTCCTGTTCCTGGCATCTGGTTAACTCACACCTACAGTACTTCTTGTTTTAGTCCCTCAGTATTTAAGCTCGAGGTTTTTCTTTGTCCTTTGCAAGTTGAGTGTGGTCTTCTGTTTGGTGTTCTGTTAGATTTCCTGTTAGAGCAGCACTTTTGTTTCTCCACAATAAACCTTCACCTGCTAGTTTCACCTAAGTCCTGCATTTGGGTCTTTCCTTCTTATCTCCTGCTGTCTCGATCATTGACAATGTCAGAAATGACTGAAACACAGCCCATTAAGACCGTGCATCAAATGACATCATCTCAATTCATTCCCAGTTTGTCACTCTCTTTTAAGATCTTGATTTTATAACTAAAGCATCATCTGATAAAATTACCCTTCATGCAACTTCAAGATGAAGTCAGCAATGAATTCAGCGTTACATCCATTTGCAACAATTTCTCAGAGAAAGTCTGAAACAGCAGAATTTCTTAAATGTTTTCTTTCATAGACCAAAGTATGTGGTGATATTCTTGATCAATAATTAGGTTTCCCTTGAGTGCCGGTATGCTGGTATGCTGAAACAAAGTCCTTGTTGAAATTTGACACTTTAATTTTAATTTAATTTGACCGTCAAATTTCAACAAAGGACTTTTTCTCACTAACTTAACTTTATATTTTAATATACTTCATTTTTGAATCTCAGGCCTGTAAGACACTCCAAACAGCTTTGAAAAGGATGATCTTATTTATTTATTTATTTTTTATTGCTCATAACACAGGTCATGGCGTTCTGAAATTGAAGATACGATACGAGTTTTTAAATGAAATGAAGCCAGAAGAACTGTGATGATCTTGGGCTCATATTGACTGGAAAAAAAGAGGAGTCTCTGCCAAGGCAGAGGCCATGTTTTCAACTTATTTAATTATATTTTAAGGAAATGTCAGAAATGGAATAAAGGAGCACGTGGTTAGATTTTAGGGATGATCCGGATCACCATCTGGATCCAGGACTTTTTTAAAAACAATTCTTCACTATTGGGAGATAATAAAAATGTTGACATTACAGCTTCTAACGCAACAGATGCCCAGATTCATTGGCAAAAAAAAAAAAAAAAAAAAAAAGATGACATCATGGTAGATGTTAAATACACTAACAGCTAAGCCAGAATGTGGCCATTCGAGAACGCAAATTTCTTCAATAACTTCAAGACAGTTATAGCCATTTGCTTCATCTTGGTGTCTAATGGTATGTTTTCTGGGTCAAGGATTCTAAATAAGTGATGTGGCATCTATCCTGATGATGGAAATAGAAAGTGATTTTACTTTTTTTTTATTTAACCTTTATTTAACCAGGAAAGTCCCACTGAGATTAAAAATCTCTTTTGCAAGGGAGTCCGGGCCAAGAGGCAGCAAAAAGTATCAGTTACAACCAAAGTACCAATTACAACAATTAACAGTAAAATGAACAATTAAAATTACTCACAAATTATGAAAAACAGTTACTAGTTAAAGGATGTCTCAAGTACTCTCAGACTGGATTTAAAGTCATTCAATGAAATAAGTTCTGTTCATTTCCAATCCTTTTGCATCATGTTCCATGTGGAAGGGGCAGAGAAGACAAATGCCCTTATTTCCAGTTCAGTGCAGGCAAATGGTACAGAGAGCAACAAATAATTATTTGATCGCAAACAATAAAAATCAACATTTCTCCATGTGATTAAGTTACAAATATAGAAAGGTATTACCTTGAAATATACATCAGTGTTGGCGTGGGGTTTGTAACTGGATGGGCTGTTGGGCCTTTTGTGGTTTGTCTCAAGTGAGTGACCCTATGGCTTGGCGTAAGTCTGCGCTCTCAGAGTGTATTATTTTATAATAAGCTCTTTAGTGAACTTTTTTTGTTGGCAAATGCCAACATCTTTTAACTCTGAGGTATATTCCTGCAGAGTCAAAGCTTTTGTCTCTGGCTTCCTGTGGGGGGTATATGCCTCAACATTACTACTTGGTGATCCTAAATGCACACATTCACAAATCTTAAAATGTGTTTTAAAGTCTCTACCCCTAATAGGATAAACTAGTCTAGACATCTAAACTGCTCCTTTCTGGTATAAAAATACATACAGATTTTCAGCCACCCGACATTATGGTTGCTGTTAGCAAATAAGAAAAAAAAAGTTTGATCAATACACATAAAACGCTTACATGCAGCAGTTTAGGAAACATATGTCTCTGTACCAAAGTGTTTAAACACTAATTTGATTTAAACAACAAATTAAAGTTGACGTTGAAATTAGAGGCAGGATTTTTACCTCCACTGCATCCATTTATTTTGAGAAAACAGGTGTGTTTTTAACTAAATACATTTAATCATATACATCACTAACAATAAGGAGTGAAATTAATGTAAAATTGAAAGCCTCCTTTAACAAAAAACAAAAAAACGTCCTTTTTTGTCTTAATCGTGGGTTAAGAACAAACCATGTTAAAAAGTGGCTGAGGCAATTACATGTTGTGAGAAAATAGTTGAATTTGATTTTACAATATTTTACACTAATGAGCACAGCAGATGTATACTTGTTGCTGTAGGTAAGACCACAAATGCTGTATATAACCTTTCCAACAGTAGTTTCACAACAGTTTTTCTTGTTTATGAGGACAGTGACCCTCCTCATATTCAACCTCCTCAGTCAACATTGAAGTTTTTTTCTTGCACAGTCATTGCATTGTCTGTCTTCCCATCAATAATTTGACAATAAGCTCATGTTATTGCTTCTGCAGAAACTTGACAGCATGACATTTACTTTGAATGATGATGGGTAATGGTTTATGTCTCTCTGTACACCCACTATTTTGATGGATGAGACCCGGGCTGCCGTCTGCAGCTCTGTGGTTGCACCATCTCTACATCTTATTGTCTCATAAGTCACTGAGTTTTTGAAGGACTCTTGCTCTGATGTCTTTGAGCACTCTGCGATACTCATACCAGCATTACAAAATACTGGTTTATTAAATTAAAGAATATTTGTGCGTATGCATATAGACTTTGTAATGGATGAAGCTGCTTCCTCTGTCAGTCTTTGTTTTAATACTCTACTTCTTCCTATCAAATACAAATGTGAGGATTATTTTAGGCCTTTTTTTTCTGATATGATGCATTTTCCCCCTTTTTTCCTTTATATATTTAGACCAACATTTTGCCAACTTCATATCATTTCTCCTTTCTCTCACTCTGACAGTAAATTAATTTCTTTGTTGCTTCAGTAGCTGTAGTTTCACATACATCAAAGTAGAGCAGAATAAATCTTGCTTTCTTTCGACCAAAACACAAATGAAGTAAAAAATATCTGGACAAAAGGCAAACTTGTGCACACATTTTGTTTTATTTATAGATGTATGCATTTGTTGCACTTACAGTAAAAAGATTAAAGAAATTCTGGCCTGTTGAGACATGTATAAGCGTAGCTGTACTGAAAGCGGCAACATTGAGGAGTGTCCACCTTGCCTAAACAAACAAGATGGTACGAATTTACAAATCTGTATAATTAACCATTTTTTCTAAAACTGATAAGGAGTAGCTAGTGCATTAAAAGCCAACTCATCACATAATCATTTTAGCTGGAAAAAGGGTGTATTGCAGCTACACCTCCTGATATAAGTAGCAACACTTGTGACAAACCTATCATACCATATGTTCTAAAACATGGGTGCCTGAGTCCAGTCCTCGAGAGCTACTATCCTGGAACTTTTAGATGCAACTCTTTTCCAATACGCCTGAATCAAATGGCTCTATTCCCTCATCCACATGTCATTCAGCTCTGCAGACCCCTGGTAACATGCCATTCATTTGATTCAAGTGTGTTGGGGAAGGACTGCATCTAAAAGTTGCTGGATAGTAGATTTTGAGGACTGGACTTGGGCACCCCTGTTCTAAAACATGCCATCACATACACACGTGTTCAATAATCTGTCAAAGCTGTGCAGTTTCACTAAAGTCCCTAAGAGCTCATTATGTACGTTTCTCATCCTGCACTCGGGTTTTTACAAATTTTGTATTAAATGAGGGGCATTTTTAAAATTTCGGTACAGTTATTGAAGGAATGGTGGGTGGGGCCTGATCAGGCCACTGTAGTGATCAGTAAAAACAGACTGGCTTGTTTTCTGTTGTGGCCACAATCCTCTTACCTCTGTTAACGTTTGCATCTTTAGACTCCAACATTCTGAATTTAGACACAGTATATACTTAGATATTTTAAAAAAAACAACTTGAATCATAGTTCCTTAAATGAAAACGTCTTGATAATGTACTCACACTTATTAGCACTAAGAGGGAAACATTTAAAGTTTTTGTTGATTATAGGTTATTTGCTGTTATTTTACCACTTGAGATCAAATTACGCTGCATGTGGCCACTGAACTGAAATGGCTCACATCCTACAGTTTCAACACCAAACTGTAAAGCACCACATGTTGGAAATAATAGGAAAGTGTTTCAGGCTACTTTACAAGTTAACATTCTTCTTTTTATGCGCAATACTTTATGTATTCAATGCTATGAAATTGCAATGAAGTATCATCAAAGTGCACTTACTCTTAAGCGTTGCAGATTAATATGAAAATGATATGGTAATTATATTATAATTATTAGCCTACTAGTTCATTTTCTATAAAATATTGCTAGAAATTCATTAAATGCCATGAAAAATTATATTTTGAGCCCCAAGGTGCATTTTCTGCCCATAATGCATTCTGTGCTATGAAATATACATTTGTGTTTGCGGCAATTTCTGTTCCTGATTTATTGGTGGACCATACCTAAGCTATGTGAGTCCGTGTGTGAGAGGCATTTAAAAATTATTTCAGGGGCCAAAATCAGTGGTTTTCTGTTTGCACTCCTCACTATTGCAAGTTGTTGTTTTTCATCTTTTTCTTTGTTTTTTTTTTTTAAACAGAGTTAAGAGCATACTTGGGGTTTCCCTGTAATCCTTTTAAAACTGCTTAGCCCAGCGAGGACCAGAGTAGCACGAGGTCTCATCTCAGTTGGCTGCACCAGGCAGATCTCTACTGGGTAGCCAAAAAAAAATCTTTTAACGTGTCAGGGATGGATTTTCCCCAACATGTTAAATTTTCATTATTTCGTGGCCATTTTTAACTTGACATTTATTCGACTCAGGTCTTCATCATATTATTTCAGACTCGGGTCTTTCCACAGTCAGAGTCCTTCTGGTGACCCTAGTCCACAATGAGTCCTTTTCTTACAGTGTTGGGCATAATAACGTATTTCTCTGTCCTTTCATCCTCTTTTATAAATGCTCTTTTAGTCACAACTACTATCATGTGGCTTCTATTAGCATGATTACTCTGCAAATCATCCTGTGTTTTTCTACTCTGTCTAGGCTTCGTTGCTGCCTCTTGGTCAGATAACATGACCCAGTTTCTCAAAAGAGACATTTGTATAAGGTATAAACAATGTATTTGAAAACGATTATTTAACTGTTTGCTGTCATCTCTGTTTTGTAGAACATGAAAACAGATGCACACATAATAAAAAAAATAGGTACACTTTCTCTTCATGAGTTAGTATTTTGGGGTAATCTGTGAAGGTTTCTGGTAACCAGAGATGCACTGCGGAATAAAATTACATCGTAACTGCCCCATAAAAACAAAGTAGATAAAACACTGTGTTAAAGAAAAGTAAATAGCTAAAAGTAAGCCACAATAGTAATAAAAATATAAATTATATTTAAGAGAAATTAATAGTGCAAGTGCTGAATTAAATTCCCAGTGCCCAGTATTGCCTTATGTTGCTAGGTGTTACCGTGTTGGCCAGTGTCCTGGAACCTTCCAGTTCTGCATGTCAGGCTGCGGGACCATCTGCCTAATGGCAGGCCGGAAAACAGTCTATAGCAGGGATGAGTGGGGTCCTTGATGATCTTCACTGCTCTGGTCAGGCAACACTGTTTTGCCAGGTCCTGAAGTGGCAGTAGCGTGACCCCAATAATCCTCTTGGACACCCTGACCACCCTCCTCAGTGATTTCTTTTTTGTCTGAGGCATTACTGCTGTTGTGCCATAGAGAGATGTTGCTAGTAACCTAACAATGGTGCCTCTGTAGAAGGTGGTGAGAATTACCAGGCTGAGGAGAGCTCTCTTTAATCTCTGCAAGAAGTGCAAGAGCCGGTGAACCTTTTTGACAGTGGAGCAGGTCTACAGGGACCAGGTAAGGTTATTGGCTACTTGAACTCCCAGGAACTTAATGTGTGGAACGATCTCCACAGCAGCACCCCTGATGTGAATTGGGGTTGGCACGGACTGTTTTCTCCTGAAATTGATCACCAGTTCCTTGGTTTTATTCCCACATTCAGGATCAGGTTGCTGTTACTGCACCAGTCTGCAAAAAGTTTGAATTCCTTCCTGTAGTGCCTCTCTTTGCCGTCCTGGACCAGACTCACTATTGTTGTATCGTTCATGTACTTGATGCGATTTTCGCACTTTGGTGCCCGCTAACAAAGGCTAATTTGCCATCCGTCTTGCATCCTGCCTCTTCCCTGAGCTCTCTCCAGTGAGTAAAAGTCAGTCCACTGTTGACTCTTATCTCTTGCTCCTTCACTTTTTCTCTCTCTCTTTTTTCCTCAGTTCCAATGATAATGTCCTTTTGGGTTTCTTTTAACTGTCCATGCTGGACAATCCAAAACAGCTAATGTGTTGATATCCAGTTGCTAGCATTAAGACAGTGCCGTAGCATTAAATACAGCTGTCACGTATCTTCACGTGAAAGAAAAAGTTTTCAACATCAGTGTTACGGCCCCTGCTGTTTGCAGACAGCTGTGGCCGTTTGTGTTTGATTAGGGGCGGGACAGAGCGCTGCCCTGAGTGGCTAAGGCCAGCACATTTGTCCCCGCCCCTGTGTGACTGGCACCCCTCTGGACCAGTCAGGCTGCAGCCCGAAGGAAAGCTGAGGCTGAAAAGGCTGCAGCCTAGGCAGGTCTGGGGGGGGAGAAACCAGAATGGCTCCGGCCTCTCTCCCCCTCATGTTGTGCACCGGGTGTGTGTGTGTCGCGACCACCTCCTTTCCACAATAGGTGTTTCAGTGTTGAGTTAAGTTTACTTTGTGTTTGTGTTAGAGCTGGGCTAGGTTAGCGTTTTATTGTGTTGTGACGACGGTCACTTTAGTTTATGGGCCTGTTGCTTTTGTTTGGTTTTAGTTTCCTCACCGAGTTGCGGTGGTGTCTGTGTGTGCACTCGGTGAGTGTTTGGTATAGGTTTTAGTTTGTTTCTTTCTGCAGGTCCGCTAACCCCAGCTCATCTTTTGTTCTACAGGTTGTCCATCACTTCACGGGAATTGTAAATAAATGAGCTTTTATTTTGAAATACCATCTCTCTTCACCGTGTTTTTTGTTACGCCCGTCCCTACCCCTTAAGTCGGGTCGTAACAAGTGGGGGCTCGTCCGGGAGATTTACTTCTAATGTCATCGTGAAGGATCTCCTGGGGTTTTTGCGAGGTGTGGATATATTAGCCATTTTTTTTTTTTTTGTGTGTGCGTGAATGGCAGCTTATTTTGGAGGAGCTTCCGGCGGGCAGCTTCCGGTGGAGCCTGGTGCCTTCAGGTGAGTTCACTACATGCTGGTGGCGGGCATATGGAGCAGTTGGGGCGATGGCTCCTGCGGGAGTGTGTATGAGTAAAGGTGAACGTGTTCTGAACTCGGAGTTGCAGCTGTATAGGGCGCTCTGGCCTAGGGGCGACCCTGTGTGAGGTGGCGGACCTTCTCATGGGTTGAGAGGCCGTTGCAGGCTGAGTGCCTGCCCTCTCCTGAAATGTCGCCACTAGTTCTGCCACCTGGTGAAGGTGTAGACGGCGCGGATGTGGAGGCTGCGTGTGTTCGGACACTCTCCTTTTGTTTATGCCTTTTTAGCTGCTCATGTGTGGGCCTGTCATTTGTAGCGTGGTGGGGTGAACTCGCCGTCGGCCTCCTTTCGGGTGTGGTGGCCGAAAGGGTACGCTCGTGTGTGTGGTAGTGTTGTGGTTTTGTGTGCCAGCTGTGCCGATTGGTAGCCTTTAGTTAAACGGACTATTCGAGTGACGGTAGCAGGATGAGTCCTGCCGGATTGTTGTCCCTAGTCGGGGACGGTAGAATAGTCCCAGAGGGGAAAGGTGTACCACCTTGTTCTCCGTGGAGAACATTTTTAGGGCACAGGCTGGGATTGAAGCAACACTGCCAATTGTGTTCGTGATTATTTTGTTTTGTTTGTGTTTTTGTATTGTGCCAAAATCCTTGAGGGAGGATTTTGACACTTTAGGGGGGGTGTGTTACGGCCCCTGCTGTTTGCAGACAGCTGTGGCCATTTGTGTTTGATTAGGGGCGGGACAGAGCGCTGCCCTGAGTGGCTAAGGCCAGCACATTTGTCCCCGCACCCTGTGTGACTGGCACCCCTCTTGACCAGTCAGGCTGCAGCCCGAAGGAAAGCTGAGGCTGAAAAGGCTGCAGCCTAGGCAGGTCTGGGGGGGGAGAAACCAGAATGGCTCCGGCCTCTCTCCCCCTCATGTTGTGCACCGGGTGTGTGTGTGTCGCGACCACCTCCTTTCCACAATAGGTGTTTCAGTGTTGAGTTAAGTTTACTTTGTGTTTGTGTTAGAGCTGGGCTAGGTTAGCGTTTTATTGTGTTGTGACGACGGTCACTTTAGTTTATGGGCCTGTTGCTTTTGTTTGGTTTTAGTTTCCTCACCGAGTTGCGGTGGTGTCTGTGTGTGCACTCGGTGAGTGTTTGGTATAGGTTTTAGTTTGTTTCTTTCTGCAGGTCCGCTAACCCCAGCTCATCTTTTGTTCTACAGGTTGTCCATCACTTCACGGGAATTGTAAATAAATGAGCTTTTATTTTGAAATACCATCTCTCTTCACCGTGTTTTTTGTTACGCCCGTCCCTACCCCTTAAGTCGGGTCGTAACAATCAGAATCTGCCACATCTTCACTTTCATAAACTTCTCCATCCATGTTTGTGAGAGTCCAAGACTGTGTCTGACCTGCTGACCTGCAGTGTAGGTGTACCATAGAGCAGTGGTCCCCAACCCTGGTCCTCAAGGCCCACTATCCTGCAGGTCTTCGATGTCTCCCTGTTGCAGCACACCTGATTCAAATGAATGGCTCATTAGCAGATTTGTGCAGAGCTTGTCACAGAACCATTTAATTTGAATCAGGTGTGTTGCAGCAGGGAGACATCTAAGATCTTCAGGATATTGGGCCTTGAGGACCAGGGTTGGGGACCTCTGCCATAGAGGACAGACGTGACCCTGTTTCTTTTCACCCTCTACAATGCAGTCTTCAGACACAACACAGATAGTTGCTTTCTGCAGAAGTTCTCAGATGTCTCTGCGATTGTCGGACTGATCACTGAGGTCGATGACTTGGAGTACAGAGGACTGACAGAGAACTTTGTGGACTGGTGCCAGCAAAACCACCTTCTAGACTCACAACACAGACACACTGTATAGAAAGGGCCAGAGCAGATTCTTCTGAAGAGACTGCGGTCATTTGGAGTAAAGGGGGCACTCCTGACGACCTTCTATGACTCTGTGGTGGCATTAGCCATCTGGTGTGGTCTGCTGGAGCAGCATCACAGAGAAGGAGAGGATGAAGCTGAACAAAGTCATCAGGAAGTCCAGCTCTGTCCTGGGCTGTTCTCTGGATTTAGTGCAGGAAGGTAGGTGACAAAAGGGTAATGGCGAAACTGACATCGACGCTGGATCATAAGCCCCACTCCCAGCAGGACGCACTGTCTGCTCTGGAGAGCAGCTTCAGTGACAGATTTATCCATACTTACTGTGCAAAGTTGCAGGCCTTTTCTCCCTGCTGCTGTCAGACTTTACAATGAACATGTGTAAACTGTCTTTACATATTAATATACATTATGTACATAATTATATACTGTACATATTATTACTTATTGTGTGCGTGTGTGTTCATTTTGATATCACCTGCATGATTCTGCTTACTGCACCTGTACTGTCACAACAAAGCATTTCCCCATAGGGACTAATAACGGTTTCTCATTCATTTTTTCAACATCTCAGTTCTCTAATAACACAGGTGCTCTGCTGCTTGCATGTTTATTGGTGCAGCAGTGAAAAAGGTCCTTCCCTCAATTTCCTGTTGCACTACATTTCTAGCATTGTTCAGGGTATATAAACCGGTGTTTGCAGTATAAGATGAATTCATAGAATAAAAAAAGTAAAAATAGTTTTGTTTTTATTTTTTCTGATGAATATACATTTTTTGTGCCTTTTTTGTATTGTGAGACAGCAATATTGCATTGTGGAATAATCTTTGCTTTTTACTTTATTGTTGACAAATATAACTAAAACAGGCTAAACTATTTTGTAAATAGTTTTTTTTTTAAACAGAGCATTTACAAATCTAATAAATCATCAATTAATATTAAACATAAATGCACTAAACAAAGAAAATGCAAGGTCGTAGCCTCACACGTAACATTTTTTTGAGCAATATTTACCCTTTAACAGGTGACGCCACATAGTGAGGAGGAAGTCAGGCTTCAAAACCCAGAGATTCATTACATTGTGGCTTCCCATACATCAGCAGATCTAGTTTTTGATTCAGTTCTAAAAGTCTTTAGTTTGGATCCCTAAGCCTCGCCCAGCCGTACATGCGTATATGACCTTCCTGTTGTGCACAAAACACTTGAAGCACATATTCAGTTTGTTTGATTTGCTATAAAAATGTATTATTTTCTTTCTACTAAAATGACAATGTGATAAAAATGAGTGAAACTCGTTCACTGTGAGATTTCCTTTGGTTTTAACGGAAAAAATTTAATCTCAACTTTCTTTTTGCTCAGTCATCTGTAAACTCCTTACTCTCACCTATTATGTAAAGTAACCCTGCGTGTGGTCTATTTGCACTGAATGATAAATGAAGTAAAATGCTTCCAAACATTATTTCCTCTACATAATATGCCCTATTTGTTCTCCTGGTCCTCCAAACCCGCCAACGCAGTTTAACACATGTAATATTTAAGGAAAACAGATGCTTGTTGCACCTCCAAACACATGTTTGAAATCAGACTAATAACACACAGTGATTCGTAATGTTCCCCTTCAAGTTTACTATGATACATTTGTAATATAATCTCCTGTTTATCTCAACAGTTAATGCACGTTACATGTGGCAGTCAATTTTGACTCGGAGGTGCATTTCTAAACTCATTGTGCTACAGTAGCTACACTGTCGGTGAATATTAGCTCATTTTATGTTTAGTTTTCCCCCCTGGGATGTCATTACTTTAAACCCTCCTGCAATACATCAATTTCTAATTAACATTTGCATACTAGGTTGTCAGGAGTGCTCATGAGGAGGGGCGGGGGGAACTTGCACACGTACATTTATGCTAATTAATTGAAATAAAATGAGCCTGGAGCTTAAGAGGGGGTGGAGCAATAGAACGCTTTGACACCCATTGGGAAGGGTTGGATGCTCAACTGCCATCAGCAACACCCGGTGCCTCCAAACACATCAACTCTCCAGAGACCTGGACTAACTAGTGGATGGAGGGATTATGGCAAGTTGCTGTGGGTGCAGGATACTTGTTATTTGTTTGTGTTTTTGTCCAAGACAGAACACAGGGGTCACATGAAGTAGATATCATGCCATATGCTATAGGTAGGTATTCTGGTTTGGGGTTTTAGCTGGTTTGGACACAACAGGAGCTAAATGGTTTCAGGGTTGGTATAGGGGAGGCAGAGGGATCAACACTACAATTGGTCATCTAAATGGCATGAGCCAACGGCTTCTACTGATGATATCTTAAACAACGATTTTACACCAAAGTCTGGAGTGGAAAAGTCCTTCAACCTGAAGAATACTTTGTGGCAGACACCTTTTGAATATTCTGGGTTGGTTTTGTTTTCCTTCCAGATATAATAAAAAATCTGCCCATACCCTTTCTTCTTCTGTTCCTGTAGCCACTGCTCGATTCTCAGATAGTTGTCTGCAGTACAGTGTTTTTTACAATTTGTCTGAGATGAACAGCTTTTCTACCAAACCAAATAAAATAAACTAATCATACAAAACCCCGGGCTTTGTCTTTCAGACTTCATCTCACAGCTCTAGATTAAAGGTTTTCTTTTAAGAATAAACTTATTGTAGAAGACAAAGTACTGTGCAGCTTAGATGTCAGTAGGAATGCAGGATAAGGGCAGGTAACACAAATTTACGTCAATTTAGCCATTGGAAGTTTGACAAATTGATCTCCCACTTTCACCTAATGTACCTCGTCATAAACAAATCCACTCAACAAAACTCAACTTTTGTAAGCTTATGTACATTTTTTTTCTTAGAGTGGAAAGAGATGTTTCGCTTGTCTTGGAGTAAAATTAATCAATTTCTTCCTTTTGTTCAAAGGGAAGTCTGAGGTGTTCAAATTCTGCATCTGTGAGTCATGTGATGAACATGACAACAACATGGATGCTTGTTATAAGGAGAAACTTTGCACCTCTTCAATGCAATAAAATGTTTACACGCAGTCAGGGGATTGCCACAGCTGATTCAAAAGGTGGTTGGAATAGAGCCAGTTGGGTGCTTGTAGAGTCCCAGTCAGTTCACAAAAGGGGATGCACAAACCGTGTACCTGGCCTCAGGTCTTGAGGTACTCTATATATTTTTGGTCATATAAAATGAAAAATGAAGAATTGATTGCCTCATCAGTCCCTGATTTCTGGCCTGCATAAAAAAGATCTAAATGTAAAAATGAGTAGTCATACATAATTTAATCCTTTTTATGTTTTCAGCCATCATATTTCAGTATAATGTGTTTAAAACCAAATCTCTGACTTGGCTTTGCAGGGAGTTGTTCTTGAAAAATGACAGTCACTCAAATCATTATCAGTGTTTCTCTTTCAAGCTGAAAATGTAATATTACTTAATCAAATACACACCAACAATTAACTTTAATGTCAGATTATTTATTACACATAATTCTATCTTATGTCATGAATATGGCTGTCTACATTTTTAAATTGGGAAGGGTGCATCAGGAATAAGTTTAAAAACAAGTTTAAATGGTTGCTGTTATGCTTGTGTGGGAGTGTGGATCTAGATCCAGACTTTTCATTTATTAGTTTTGAAGTGCTTTCAATGTTTCATGAGTTTTCTCAGTGCTTTATTGCTTTATTACTTCATCTCAACCAAGTGCCTTTTCTGGAAACCTCATTTGTTTCCTCTTTGAGATGCTGATGAATCATATTAGAAATAAATGTAAGAAATGTATTTATGAGCAAGGACATTTCCAAATTGTGGAATATAGCAACAAAACACATTAGTTGTGTTGGCGTGTGAGAGATTGTATGTGACAAATGTAGGAGTAAACAAACTGTTGCCCCCTTAGGCCACTCACCATAAATTAGAAGATGCCATAGCTGAAAAATTTATGCATCATTCCACAAATTTCCATTAAAATCCAATCAACAACATGCAGCTGATAAAAGGCAGACTAAGACTGATCTATAAGCTCTCCCTTTAGTTTCATCTGGTGAACAAATGTTCATCAGCACTCAAGGATAATTTTACTGATACCGTCTGAGGATTAGATGTATGGCATAGCGAGCATTCAGTGAATGCTGGGTGATGGAGATGCATGTGTGAAAGAAGAGAAGCTTGTATGAAAACTAGTGATGTCATGACTTTGCTCCAAGGCAGAGGTCTGTTGGAACAGACGAGCTACAGCTTCTGAAAAATGGTTGCATCAAATGAGTGTAAATTAGAGTAAGGGTTGAGAGCAAACACATGATAAATTTCTACTTTGTATGCAGATGTGCTAGAACAAGTATTTTCTGAATCGAGGATGGCATTGAAGGCAAATAAATCCTACCGCTGGCTGTCTTTAGAAATAAGAAGTTACAAAAACAACACAAACGCCCCTCAAATATCATAACTGTGTAGCTACATACACGAAGGATTTGGCTTATTTCACCAAACTATTTTCTCTAAATTGCCATTCCTCTCACTACAGGGAATGGAGCAATAAAAATCCAATCATGGACAAGTGATCCAATCCTTGAAAACAGTCATACACACTAAAAAGGCTGGTGAGCAGATATTTGGAAAGAGTCCACCCTGCCAGGTTTGAGGAATTGGCAGAAACGTGGGTCAATGCGGTTTGTTTTTCTGTGGATTCTTATATAATTTCTGTTGACTGCTGTCTCTGGTGCTCATCATGCGTAGGCCTGGGTTTCGTACTGTACTGGAGCTTACATTTTGTTCCTCCTCACTTCTAAGTAGATTTGAGTGAAAAGCATTTTTATAGTCAAGAGCTCAGTCATTTCCACAAATTAGCTCAAAAGTGTCCCTTAACCTTTCAGCAGCTTTTGGCTCTTTATTTTGGTTTTAGAAGCCAACACAACAGCAGAAACATTATGCTTTTTAAATCAGCTATCATAAAGGTTGACACGATTGACAAAATTGTTCAATTCAATATTATTATCTGACATAATGGATTAACATCATAAAACCAGATGTTTTAAAGTCTTGGTGCTAAAACTGTCCAAATTGTGTTAAAGAAGTTGTTTAACAGCAACACAATTAAATAGTCACATACGTGTAAATGAATTTGGATTTGGGCCACTTTTACCTGCAGTGTCAGTACAGCCTCATATTGATATGGACGATGTATCGGGCACTACTGATAAGGAGGACTACATTATGAAATGCAGGGACAACACAGGCTTTAGCAAAATGGAGACATTTGACAAAGAGCTGGTTTAAAATTTTATGTTTTCTGCCTGATGCTAAGTGGAAAATTCAAATCCAAAAAGAAAGTTTATTCAGTAGGTTTCATGGGATTTTTGCATTCTTCTGCTTGAATATATGAATATAACCCCTGATAAATCAACAATAATAACAATAAGAAACCTTTTAAAATAATGTTAGAGCTGTCTGTTACTGTAACTACATGTTGTTTTGTTTGTCCAAAACTGGTCTCTTATAAATGAGACTGCGTGTCACAATGGGACTACTGTTATAAATAAAGGTTAAACAAAAAAGAATAATAATGAAATTTGGGTGCTGTTCTAATGCAGCAAAAATTAGGTTTACTGTTTAACTGTGGACTTTTAATTTAAAACATCACATCCATAACAGAACAAAATGTTGACAGAACCTAAAATTATTAACAAAAGATCTCATGGTGAGTTACACACTGCTTAATTTTGGTTTACATGTTACATAATTATTGGATACATTAACTGGAAACTTTTTTTACATTTTTAATTTAAAATCTTTCAAAATAAAAATGTTCACATTCGCTGACAAAAAAAAATGAATAAATAAATAAAAAAAAAAACAGACATGATAAATTCGTCACTTAAACTGATTAAAATAAAACCACAAGTGAAAAATTAGGCTATATCTCATCAATCATTTAAAGAAAGCAAACCTACTGAAGTTCAAAATATATGTAAAATATCTGGCTAAGATTAAAAGCTCTATTATAAAGCTACCTTTAAGATCATATTAAATAAGCCCAATAAATCCAAAGCAGGCTGAAGGAGGGAGGGGTGTAAACTCGTTCCACAGATGTGACACATGGTTCAAGGACAACAGGACCTTTTTTTATGATAATGCTCCAAATGTGATTCGACCCTCGAGTGTGATGAATCTACTCTCCCTTTGGGGGGAGAATTACATGTTGTGTATGAAGTTGAGGCAGAGTAATACACTCTGATTATCAAGCAATGCACTGACTGACTATCTCCAAGGATTGCTAATCACTCTTCTATTGGATTTTTCTATGACGCCTGCCATTAATCCTCAACCACAGTCTTGCGTGATGAAACTGCAGCACTCTTTTGAACGTAATTAACTCCCATGATCGCTTTTGAACCTCGCTGCATTGAGTCCTCTGATCAAGAGAAATTACACCAGGCTACTGCCAGTATTTAATGGACCCACGAGTGTCAATTAATCTGGAGAAGCTTTTCATTGCACTTTCTTTTCATGTCCACTAACCCAGGTTTTATTAAAAAGCCCTTATTCCAAGCCTCCTCTTTTTGAGTCGAGCAGCTTTATAAGGCATTACAATACCCCCCGTCATGTTTTGATTAGCCCGAGAGTGCTAGACCTCCATCACTGCGACTTCAGACCCAACTCTGACTCCTGGTTTGACTTCACTGCTTCAGGCAAGGGTTTAACAGATGAGAATTTCTGAGCTAGAAAGTTTTTGGTTTTCTAGATTTCAGCAGAGATGTATATAAAAGAAGGCTGGATTAGATACTTTTGGTGGTGTCGCTGATAGTTTAGAATTATGACTAAAAGTTTTAACTGGTTAATATCAAGTGAGTTAACTCTAGGGTTGAAAGACTGTTCATAAACTTTTATAGAATAGAATAGAATAGAATAGAAATACTTTATTAATCCCTTCAGAGAGCCCTCAGGGAAATTTGGGTACCAGTAGCAATACAACACCAACAGTAAAGCAGGACAAGCACAAGACACAATATATACAAGTGCAAAGCAAAATAGAGGCAAATAGAATGCAATAAATATAACAATAATAACAATAAGATAAGTTAAATAAAACAATATAAACAAGCATTGCACACAGTAGAGGTGGTACAGATTCCCAGTTCACTATTGCACGTATAAGTTATTGCAACTGTTTGTATGGGTAAAAATGAATAAAGGACTTATTGTGCATGTGTTGTATCAGGCGAACTGCACACCTCCCTCTCCCCCCTCCTTCTCCCCCTCCTGCCTAATACAGAGTTGTACAGTTTGATGGCTCGGGGTTGGTCCTACTCTTGGGGAGGAGCAGCCTGTTACTGGTCAGGCTTCTCTGTGCACTGATGACAGTGTGCAGAGGGTGACTGGCATCATTCACAATAGCCAGTAGTTTTTTTAGTGTTCTCCTCTCTGCCACTGTCACCAGGCAGTCCAGCTTCATGCCAACCACAGAGCCCGCCCGCCTGATGAGTTTTTCTAGCCTGTTAGCACACCTTTTTGTCATGTTACCCCCCCCAGCAGACAACAGCATAAAAAAGCGTACTAGCTTTTTTTTTAGTGACTTTCAGTAGTGAGAACTCAATCCATTCTTGATCCATTGGTCAACACGACTTGCTGAAGTTCAAACTGAGCGTCAGAATGATGAAGAAAGGAAATTAAAGTGAATTTGAATCTGGCATGGTTGTTGGTCTGAGTATTTCAGAAACTGCAGATCTACTGAGATTTTCACACACAACCATCTCTAGGGTTTGCAGAGAATGGTCAGAAGAAGAGAAAATATTCAGTGAGCAGCAGTTGTCTGGACCAGAATATCTTACTGATGTCAGAGGTCAGAGGAGAATGGTCAGACTGATTGTAGGTTATAAAAAAGAAACAAACTAAAATAACCACTTGTTCCTACCAAGGTATGCAGAATACCATGTCTGAATACATCCAACCTTGAAGCAGATGGGCTACAGAAGCAGAAGATCACACCAGGTGCCTCCTATCAGCAAAGAACAGGAAACTGAGGTTACAATTCACACAGACAAACCAACACTGGACAATAGAAGATGGAAAAACGTTGCTGGTCTGATGAGTCTTCTTTTCAGCTCCACATTCAAATGGTAGGCTCAGAATTTGGTGGAAACCCAATGAAAACATGGACCCATCCTGTCTTGGTTCAATGGTCGAGGCTGCTGGTGGTGTAAACACCACAGCCTACCTGAGTATTGTTGTTAACCGTGTCCAGAGAGTTGCTTCTAGCACGATAGGTTGTTTACCACCATTGTTTTAAACATATATGTCTAGTTAATATGCTCCTAGTAGTAGTAGTAGTAGTACTGCTCAAGAAGATCAGGTTTGGACAGTTGGTTCCTTTGCTTTAGTGAAGAGCCTGTGACATGAAGTTAGCACCTGTAGCACTATGACAAAATACTACCTAAATGTTTCATGACGGTGTACAATATTGTGAAGCTAAACTGTTTGCAAAGCTTAGTATTGTCTTGAAATACTTTAGAAAATGCTGACAATTGTTTCTTTAAACTTTACCTAAAGTGTTCTATTGAAAAACATTATTTCATTGGTATATGTGTCTTTTTGTAAAGGTAGCTATAAATCTGCAATCTGTTCCTTTTTCCAGATCATCAAATGCTGATGTCTCATTACTATCCAGCCAACTCTGGGCCAATATATAAACCCAGTCTCACCAGTAAACATTAAATGTGGACAGTCTGTCCATCCATGTCCCCAAACATACAAGTGACACAACAGTGCTAAGAAATCTCTAGATTTCAATATATCTCAGCGGGTTGTTGTGTGTAGAGAAGGGTCCATGTGACAAGATGAAAATCCTTAAACTATTCATAGTTTCCCAAACCCAACCATGTATCTATTCTAACCACTAACTATGTACTGTACCTTGAAGTCTGAACCTGAAGCATTTATGAGTTAAAGGGAAATAAAAATGTAAAAGGTCTGTAGAAAACATGTGGAAGGCTTAAAGTTTCCCTTCTTATAAATACACTAAGATGCTGAAAGTCTGTTGTCACATGACAAGATGTAACCCTCTATTTAGAAAGGGATAAGGATGAAAAACAGTCACCCTAATATTAATCTCCCCCCCCCCCCCCCCCCCCCCATGAGACAGTATTTTGGAGCAATGTAGCTACTGTTTGAAGAGTACAGAGCTCCCAGCTCAACTACAATGGTGTTCTTTTAAGGCATAAGGTACCTTTTATTGTTTCAATGTGGCTGGTTAATTGGCTGGTTTTTAATGGGTATGTAACATCTAGCTTGTATGTTAAAAAAGAAAGTTTGAATTAATATAAACTGAAAAATCCTTCAGTACACCTAGAAGTTGCAACCAGAACTCTAACACGAATTAAAGAGAACAGGTTCCAATTTAAGATATTATGATGACTAAGGATAAGTAATGTGAAATTCCAAGGTGTGGTGGAGTCTCAATCTCATTTATTTATATATATATATGTGTGTGTGTGTGTGTGTGTGTGTGTGTGTGTGTGTGTGTGTGTGTGTGTGTGTGTGTGTGTGTGTGTGTGTGTGTTTAAGTGGTGATAGTCACAGTGCTATTGGTACATTTGTAGCCACACTTAGGCAATTATAAATTGAGCTTTCAGGTGATACTGTTAGTACAAAATTAGACATTTTTTACCACCAGCACAATAATCAGAGGGATTGTGCTAATAAAAATGATGCCAAAATAACTTTTACTGACTCAGTATAGTATGAAAGAAATTGGCACTTTTTGAATGAGAGTCTATCAGAGCCAGTGTCAGGTATCCATTTGGGCCATTTTGAAGCGTTCTCATTTGCCCCGTATGTGAGTCTGGCACTTATACTTTAATGTAAAAATAGCTTTCTTGGTCAAAGGGAACCTATAGTATGCTAGATGTTGCTGGGGAAACATACTTTGTACGCCCATCTATTCTACTCTGCTTCCTCCCTTTAAGTGTTTCTTTGGAACAATCATGTCCTAGGACTTCCTGCTTTACAGAACATAAACACGGGCTTTGTTTTTTTCATCCAGAAAGCCATGAATTCGGAAAAGGGTGAGAAAGAAATGGGTCAGATCTACAGTTGTTCTAAAGCAGCTTTACTTCACTCATGTATGATAGTCATTCAAGTTAAAATTAATTCATGTTTTCAAACATTTTGTGAAGTTCATGTACTGGTGTCAGTTTTAATTTATGGCTATGCTGATGAGAACTGTCATTGCAGCATCTGGCTGAACAATTGTTCCCACAACACACCAGGGAGTTTAAGATTATGTCTCCTGCCCCCAGTGAGCACTGTGCCTAACAGCTTTCTAATTCAGTGTCTCCAAAGGGAGGCAGGGATGCTGAAAACAAGCCATGGCAACAGATTGCACTACATGACAGGTACTTGGATTGCTGAAGTTTTTGTAACCATATGCAGTCTTATTCAGATGGGAGAAAGCAAGTCAGATTTATTTGCTGCTGTTGTTTTTATCCTGTTCATCCAAAATTCTTTCACATATAATTATAAAAATGCAACTCAGAACAGAGAGTTTCATTAGTTTGGCTTCTCTTTTTGCTTGCATTGCAAACCAGTCAAGGGTCCTTTGCAGATTAATGTGTCAGGAAAAGCTTGTGTGCATGTTTTGATCTCAATTTAAATGTATTTTAGCATGTGAGTCTTGGGTTCAGCTTGATTTGCAATAAATGTATTTACAGTATTAAGCACATTTAAAAAATTCCAGAAGTACTTTGCATTGGAAAATTCAAATTCAATGATATTAATGAATAAGTACATACAGATGAAACCTATTGCATGCGTAAAAGACCAAAGCAGAACAAAATTGCCTGCTAGTAGTTCTTTGACAGATTTTTATGCATATGGATGGGAAAACAATGTGTAGGGGTATACTCTCAAGGTATTTGTAAATGAAAGGAGTGTATCAGTTTAACCTGCAGGATAGTCCCACAGTATTTCATTAAGGATGAACCAGTTATCAGGAAAACATTGGTATTACATCTTTCTGAAAACCAGAATTGTATATTAAATTAATATTCTTTGGTCAAAAGGAACCTGCTGAGTCTGTTAGTACATGACAAGGTGACAGTCTATAAGTAAGGTGCAGGTTATGTAAATTATGTTGGTTATAAAATTGAACTTAAGTGCTGAATTTTATTAAACCGCACTAACTAAAGAAAAGCTGTAAAGAAAGGGGAAAAGTGAAACAGACAAGTCCATCATCCAGGAGACAGGAGCTTATTTCCCATCCCACAGCACTACACTTTCTTTAACCTGTACATGTTTTTTTAAACGACTTTTTCACTCGGTATGATTTCGGTTTGGTTAGGTTTAGGCACTTAAAAATTGTTAGGTTTAGGGAAGCATCATGGGATGCTGTAAAATAGAACCACTCTGAATGCCTACCCCAGGTTGGGATGGATTTTTTTCAGGATTACTGGAAAGCAAATCCCTCTTGACCTGCAAAATGTGTAAATGTGATGCAGACTAATGGAACCCATCCATCAATTTTCTAACACTTATGTGAGGTTAGGTCATGGGAGCAGCAAATGTAGCAGGGCAGCCCAGACATTTTTTTTCCTCTGGCCAGTTCTACCAACTCACCCGGGGGATCCCAAGGCATTCCAAGGCCACCTAAGAAACAGTCCCTAAAGCATGCTGGTCTTCTCTGGGGACTTTAGGCCACTTGTATCTGCCGGCTCATTCTTTCAATCATGACCACAGCTTGTGACCATAGGCAATGGTAGGAAAGTAGATTGACCAGTAAATTGAAAGCTTTGCCTTATGGCTCAGCTTCTTCATCACAACAGACCAGTGCAGAACCTGCCTCAGATTCTTCTCACACTTAGGAAGCAAGACCCTGAGATACTTTAGTAACCCATATGCTTGGGGTGGGATCTCATTCTCATCCTGAGAAGTCAATCCAACCTTCTCTGACTAAAGACCATGGTAAGTTGTTCTTCTTCACAAAACATAATGCCATCAGAGGGCAAAGGCTAGATCACCCCAAACTACACACTGCTGGATTACTTCTTCCTAAAATAAAGTTTAAAAGAAAAAAAAAGAAAAAGAAAAAGCCAAAACAAAACAAAACCAATGCTGGCTGTTAGTGTTTGCGACCCATTTTGGTTCTGCTTAAATTGGTGTGAACATTAAGTATCTATGAATTTCTGTTATGCTTGGCGTAAGGGGGGAAAAAAAAACAAAACAAACGTTTGACCCTTAGCACAAATACAGTCTTTTTACTGTTTGTTTTTCATGTTTTAGCATTAGATTATGTTGGTTTTAAACATAAAACCATTTAAAGATCTCTCCTTAATGACTTTATGATGGTGAGTCCATCATCTACAAAACACATAAATGTAGCTCCAACGTGAAAGAAAGTTGAGCTGAACAAAATACAGTGATTTTTCATTTCATGGTTGTCAGTGTAGCATGAGACTGGGATGTATGGGTGCATGCAGAGAAGACCTGCCTGGGGATCTCAGGCTGCTTCATTAACGCAGCATAGCTCAGAGCTGGGCCATGAAGTGCTTTAATTAGTGTATTACTCAAGAGTTGCTCAAAGGCAGCTGTCAGTTTAGGAGAAGTAAAGCGTTAGCAACTTTCTCTCCCAGCCCACATTTTTGCTGCCAAGTATCTCCAAACTCATTTATGCTAGCTGAAACTTTGCTGAGCATAGCTGCAGTGTTATAGACTGTACAGACCAAACCTGGGGTCCAGTGAATCCAATAAGACAAACTAAGATTTACAGCTACTACTCGTTTGTGGCTAATTAAATACTTTGAATGACTTATTGATCACAGGAAAAAGTGTAAATAGAAAATTAACACTCAAAAATAATCTATTGTGGAGCAGATAAATAATGTGATTAATTGACTGTGGTTATCTCCAAAGGATTTGTAATAATTTACTTGAATTCTTTCAAGAAGCTCCTGTTTCACCCAGATGGGTTTTGGATTTTTTGGGATATTGAAAGGGAAAATAAGAGGGACAGAACTGGCAAGCGTTAAACAGATAATTGTTGAATATTCACAAAATCAGTCTTCCAGAGTTTGCCCAGCCTCTAATCAAAGAGCGTGGTGGGCATCTTGAGTAATTGATGCATAGCTAATGACTTGGTGATTAATAGCTTGGCACCAACTTGCATAAATGTGGCTGATCCAAAGATGAGGGAGGATGAGGAGAAGGAGGGGTGGTGAAGACAAAGACCCCACAATGTTATGTGATGTGTTCAAGGCCATGGAACATTGTCAAGCCATTGCTTCTATAAAAGCCATCTAATTAGTAGAATAAGCTCATCGCTGGATGTGCTAATAAGTGATGGGTGTTAATTAGGTTTGTCCAGGCATATGGAGATTTGCTCTGTGGATTAGCATAGCTGGGAATGACAACAAGAAAGGGAGGCAGAGTTAGTTTGTGGTCTCTTGGTGACTACAAGTCTTTTTATGGTGGCAATGTATCTGATCTCTGGTTGGTGTTTCGGTTAATAATATTCAGTGAAGGGTCCGTTGGGTTTTGTAAAGGTCACAGTTTTGTTCCTCTTGACAGTCGGGTGACTGTATTTGATGAATTTCACTCCTCACTCTGCAAGTGCTGGCCAAGAAGAAAAGACACTAATTACTGACATCCTGTTCGTACTAATACCTTTTTAATTCAAATAAGGGTCAGCAGTTTCCTCATCTGCATGCCTGCTAAGTAAAGCAGCATGAAAATACCAAGACTTTTCCACTGCCAGGTCAGAGGAGGTGACGAAACCTGCAGCTGCATTTAAAGACGCAAGCCAGCAGAAGTGCAGGATGCCATTATCCCTTGCTGCATGCCTTGCTAAGACAGATGGTCCTGGGGGACCACCAAGGTATTGCTTCAGCCTTACTCCTCTCCACTGGTGGCTGGATCCAACATAGTATTGGGCTAATATTAGCCACACATAAGGACACCTGCAGAGTGAAGACATTTCCAATGAGTGATATAGGGAAATCTTCAGTCCAGCTATATATAACCAGCAGAACTGAACGGAGGGAAGGTCTGCATGCTGTGATGCTCTGTCGCCATCTTATCTGGCTTGAAAAATATGTCTCTGATTGGACTTCATCCTCTGCAGTGGTTGATTTTCACTGCTTTGTGCTTTTGTAAAATTACTCAGTTTGCATATGCTCCCCTAAAAATCTTCTAATTTATTCAGGTGTTTTATCTGTGTCAGTATTGTTTTTAGCATAATATACCAGAGGAAATGATAGCATATTTGTCTTTTGATGCAAAACTGTCATATTTTTGAATTACCACTATAAGATGATGAATATCCTTCACCCTGAAGGTTTTGTGGTATTCATCCTCCAGCTGTTTGTGCCTCATTTTCAAATGCATTCTTCTGCAAGATACTTTGAGGCTATTTATCAGACAGGTGCAGCAGACTGGATGCAGTTTAGCTGTCATGTGAGACACACCCAGCCTATTACCAGCAAAAAGCTCCTCCCTCTGTCATACATATTAATATGAGGGTAGGTTTGATTGAAAATCACAATGAGGTTTCTGTTTTGGATTTTTTTTTTTTTTTGTTTGTTTTTTTTGTGACTCTTTATTTGTTGTAATTATGTAACTATTGAATAAGTGAGGATGATATACTATCATCTGATAGTTAAGTGGGATATTCTGGTTCTTTTACAAATTCAGCTTGTTTTTACTTACGTTTTTGAACTTTAAGTTGCTCAAAGTGAACTTGTGAAGTGAAAGTAGCAAGCACTAAAAAGAAAAGACTACATCATGGTGATTTGTCTCATCTATTTGCACATTTTAGACATTCTCTGGCAGTGTTTTGCTGTAGTTTGTCAACTGATGATTTTCAGTTGTGTTCCACCAAAATGTTACACGTGGTATAAAACAGTTTAGAGACGCACTACAGAACTATTGCAACTTTTTCTAGCGACACGCCTCCTATCATCAGCTAATTCAGCGTCCATCTTGAATCCCACTAGTAATGAGCGCTCTCATCAGGCAGCAAAAGACAGTCTTATCTTGACTCTTGTCTCTTGTTCTGTCCCTTTCTCTTTCTTTTGCTTTCTTTCTCCAATAATATCTTATTTGCTGAATCAATCAATGTGCGCATTTAAAATGGCAAGTGTGTTTATATTTGTTTGTTAGCGTGTGAAATGAAATTCATCTTCAATGTCATGTTGTATCCAGGATAAAAATAAAAGTTGTATAAGTGGTTTCTCAGCCTCGGGTCGCTGGGCAACGACAGCTCCAGAAAAACGCATGATGGATGTCACTATGCCATCAAACAAGTCCATAACACTAAGTTCTAAGGTCAGAAAGTTACAAAATACATCTTTAACTCTGTTTCATTTGGATATTTTTTAGAATACCCATCCTAATCAAACAGAACTGGACTATCGTGGCATGAATACACCCTTTGATGGATCCATACAACCAAGAAAAACCCTGATTTTTAGAAACACTCCTAATTAGTTTGACATTGTTAATGGCTGTAACTATTTGTACAGCTGTATATATTCCTTTTTGTCCAGAAAGATCAGCTCTATTTTTTTTGTTATTGACAAATAATAAAATCAAATTAAAGCTCCTAAATCACACTTTATTATAAATTCCTTGATTTTATTTCGCACAGAATGTGCTGAAGCAAAGAGCATGAAAACAAGGTCTGTGTATCTGCCGGTCTGGTTTGTATTTTGAATATATTATCATATTCCTGTTTATTTATTCATTTATTTTTTGTTGTTTTTTTTCCCCACAATGAATGCTTACTCTCCTTTGAAATGAGACATGAAACACAAAATCATCAGAATATATCCCAATATAGTATTCCATTAAAATTGTGTTAAGCTGTTAATATTGTAAGCGGCGTCTCTCATTATTGCTCAGGGTATATCAGAAATGCATGCCCCTGCATGTTTAATATTTTTAATCCAGTATGCACAGAACATGGAAATAACATGTTGGGTCGGGCACTTGTTCACACTTATGCTAAATTTAATATGGCCTCCATGAGCTTTGGATAAAACATTTAACACAGCATATCCGTCTGCACTGCATGGCTGTTACATTTTGCAGATATTTTTTAATAAATTCATTTGTTGGTGTTATTCATGTGCAACAGATGCTACACTTGCAAACTGAATCCAGAAAACTGAATGAAAACATACTCTCCATCACATACCCAAAATAAAATTTCCACCTATTTTGAAGAAATCACAAAATACTATGTCCATTTAAACATTAAAACATTAAAAAAAGAATAACAATGCCATCATGTGTGACTATCACAGGGAAAATCATAAAGTAGGCAAACATTCTCACTTGTCTCCAGCATTTCATCATATCAGGCTCTTCAGTATCAGCTTGATACTTACCTCACTTTGTTTTCTCTTCCAGCTTTTCAGTCTTTAGATTTTTGTTTTTTCCTTCACTGGTTCACTGGTATGATTTATGTGTGGGTGTTTACATCCTTACACATTATCAGCACACCTGAAGGCGTCCATATGTGTGATGAAAATGTTTTTACTCTTGTTATAAATATGATTCAGTGTGTGAAAGAGGAACGGGGGAAGACTAAGACATGCATTCAAAATAAAATTAAATTTATGATGTGTCCTTAAGAGAATATTAAGACAATATAAATTTTGATTTACAAATTGATGAACATATTCATCTATGTTTGGTCACTGATGACATAGTTGTGCATGAAAAACTGCATTACTCCCTAACTACACAGGGCTGCACTATACACTGGTACACAAGGTTGATGTCCAAAATTAACACCTAACAAGAACAATTTAGCTGCAGGTTTAATGACTGTGTAAAATGGACACTTTATAGGTCAGATTCACATATATTAATTAAAATTGTAAGAGTCTGAGACAAAATTGACCCCCACTATAACTTTGCTAACCATAATGTTGGCTAAGTCAAATGAAAGCAGGTTTACTTGTTGCTTCCTACTTTACAATACTCTACTCTGGAGATAGGAAGTGCAACAGGGTAGTTTACTGATGGTGTTTTTGTAGATAAAATTAAGAATTTAAGATTTTTAGATGAGTTCAAATCCATTCAACATAAGCTCTAAAGCTGAGATTAAACTTTCTTGTTGGTGCCGTACTAATTGTATAGGCCCGTGAGAAAATTATTGGATAATCTTTTCCCGTGTGGCCCTGGTTTAGGAGTTCTCGCAGTTCGTCATTGATCTATCATCTGGATACATCTTCTTTCTCATGTCATGTTCGATAACTATTACATGATTGGGTTGAAATTTGAATGGAACGTAGTTAATGTGGAAAAACATCAAGGGGAAAATGTAATCCCCACTTGTCCAAGGATGTGAAAAACAGCTGGTCAAGGTGGTGAAGATGTTTGAAAATCTATACAACACATGTAAAGTACACAAAGACAAGAACACCACCCCACGCAAACCCCCATCCTACTGTGGATTAGGTTTCTTGCATAGTATGAAATAACTGGGCCACAACAAACTTCGTTCTCCTTTTTTGTTTTCTAGAAAATCAACAAAATTCTCCGTTCCTGGAGAGTATGTACAGGTCTTAATTGTACACATGCTTGCTTGTTACCAGACAATTTCACTCAGGAGCACATTGGAGAACAAAGACTGGAAACAGCTGATCAATGTGTAAGGTGTACACAAAAATATAAACATGGCAACAACAGAGGTTAGCTTTCAGTTAATTTTGAGATCTTGGCAGACAAAACAGCAGCAGTATAATAAATGGTACCAAGAACCAAGAACATGGCGGCCTTGTCTTTTAAACTTTGTCATTTTTACAGCTGTTGACCTTGTGACCTTACATCCAGTCAAATTTGTCCCTACACTGCCCCTGCTAGTTACTTTCATATTGCAGGTTGTAAAGCTGTAGCGTTCGTTTCTGAGGATATACATAAATTACACTTCAAATATGCACAAAACATGGAAGGCAGCCATGATAAACACATGTATGCATAATTACAAGCAAGTATATTCTCCACCTAAGGTGGTACAACAGACAGGGTTGCACACTAAGAAACGGTGATAAAATACTTTTAGTCAAATACCATAATATTTCAAGGCTTTGTGGCGGATGGGAAACATATTTTGTGAGTTTATTTCTTGCTGATTAGTCAAATTTTAATTTGAACTCAAGTTGAATTGTTAAAAACCCACATACAAAATGAACAGGAGTTTGCATCACTGTTTCAGCAAGTGCCTGATTCAGATTAACATATGATCCTGTGTTTCTACAGCTAAAACCTGGTCAGCAACAATTCCAAAATTCAACATTTAAGGGTTTTCATGATACTGGAGAATCTCGAATATCTAGAAATGTTGTTTTATATCACTTAATGCAGCAGCTGTTCATCTGTTTGCATTTTGCAAATACTTAACGCTTTTGAAAATGAGATATGATAAAGCATGAAATGAGCATGAAATCTACCATTGTCCCATGTTTACATCCTTATGAAATGCGTCTGGGAGAATGTAGCGTGTCACATAGGTATAGTAAATGATGCATGGTGCTTGGCAACATCATGGTCACCATACTGTATCTCTAGAGGCCTTCATATAGTCTGCTGGCACACATATTTACACACTTCATCTACTTGCAGGCTGCTATCATCTACTGGCATGGACAGGAAACAGCTCATGTCCTCCTGGGGAGGGGAGGGCTTAAGGGGCTGCGGGTGTGAGGCCAGGTTTTCTGGCAGGTTTTGGGCTCCTCACCCTGTATACCTCTCCTCCTGTCAAGTCGAGGACTCCTCTATCAAGTGTCTGTCACCATCGCTCTCCGTCTGTCTGTGCAGATAGCTAACAGATGTCCAAGTCGGAGTCGGTGAGTGACGCCGCTTCACGGTGAGGGTGGGGAGGATTATGTAGTGTGTAAAAGGATTACAAATACAAATGCTAACTGTTGTGCTGGTACTGGTGTGAAAACACAGTATAGCTTTGATTACTGGTTTTCATTTTCAAGAGTTTGTCTACTTTTAAGTCAAATCTACCTTGACAGTGAGGGATCTATCAACAGCCTTTGAGGAATGAGCATACATTTATAAATTATTTCTCACGCACACTCAGGGATGTTTTACGTACACACAAACATGCTTTGTTGATAATGAACTCTTTTGTTTAAAGTTTCTGAGCACATTTCCCTTCCATATTTTGCATTTGTAATCTCAGACTGAAGCTATTTGCAGTATAGTGGCTATAATTTAAATAGTCAATATAAAAATCCTATTTATTTATGTTTTAACTGTACCAGATATCAGGGAGAAACTAAGTAATTCTTTCTAAATTGCTAAATTTCTGAATCCTAAATTGCTGGGGGGAGCACCAATATGTGCTGCAAGTAAAACCCACCAACATATGTGTGTGGAAATTACGCATAATATACCCTCCCATCTTCAGCAAAAATGTCACCAAACAGCATAGTTCCTGAACTGATTCTTTCAACCACTGAAACACATGTAGTCTCTGAAGATGCTGTATTTATAGCATAATTTAGTTTTGCCTTTGATGCTGGAGAATCATGATGCCCAAGAACAAAATTAGTTCCCCTCCCTCTCCATAAACTCAGCATATCTCCAAATTACAGTATTACCACAGAGGTTTCTTATCCCATGCTACACAGGCACTTAATGAAGGCTTGGGATATACAGTATTAAAGGGAACAGTCTCTCTTCAAGTTGAAAGCAGGAAAATTAACATTCGTGGTTCTAAACAGCTGACAAGGCCCAGATTATTATGGCTGCACATGTAATTCAGAGTATCTTCAAAACAGCAGATCATGTTGGTTACATCCACAGTGTAGTTATAAATCCAAGGGAAACACAACCAATCTATCAGGGAGATCATGTTGGTGAATGCCTGTCCATGTGGTCCAATCCCACAGAAATACTGTTGTGGCATAGTGTGTTTAAAAGTATTAATACACCTTGGTTTAAATAGGGAACTCTCCAGAATGTAATCTAAGCAAGCATCCATACAATGTGCTGGAAAACTGAGTTTAAAAAAAAAAAACCTAAATCCACTTAGTCCTTTTATTTCTCTGAAAAAGAACCCAGACTATAAGCACTTGCTGATCGTAATATGTTATTGCCCTATTCAACTGAAATTTATTGTTAGTGACACATGAAAAAAACCAAAACATACAGAGGTTGCCATTGTTTTACTTGTGCAAAGCATTCTGGGAAGATGATGTAAAGTGTTTGCAGAATTAGAAAAAGAGGAAAAGGAAGATAAAGCAATTTGATTTGTTTGTCACTAGATTTTCCTTTTCTTTTGAACAGTGATTATCCAGAAACTCAGCTGCACTGCACTTCTTTTGGTTGCAGTATCTTGTCAAAAGCTGCAACCTGACAACCCACGACTTCATTTAGTCCTGTCATCTGTAAGTGATGCTGCAACTCAAACAGGTGACAGCACATCAGATGCAGCAGAAAAAGTGCTTAAAGTTTTCAGATGCTGTTATACATGAGATATGGTAACACAATAAAATGTAATCTACTTATTTGTGTGACTTTTACCAGGTTTACATTATTATTAGGGCTGTCAAAAAGAACAAGTCAATGGCAGTAACTAATTTTGTAATTAACTGCATCAATATTTTTCTTTATGCAATTAATGCATACTAAGCCCAGTACATCCGTCATTTCTCTGTTATGACGGCGGGACATGGAGATGTCTAGAGGTATGATGGAACAAGATTAGGCAGCTGGCTCTATGGATGGATTTAAAATAAAAAGAACATTGATGGAACATCACATGGGCGTCGCACCCGTGGAGGATGAGGGTGTTTTAACATCCACACTTTTTGCTTTGAGAGGGTTCCAGTCCGGCACTTTTTAAACATATGTTTATTTATTTTATTTTCCTGCATTGTGCACAAACAGAGCTGATCTAGTGGCTCTCTGGTCCTCTCTGTGCCAGTGCAGCACACATACTGTATGTTGCTCCAGGACATTCTTGTTTAACGAATCTACTGGTAACAACTTGGCTCCCGATAATACAGGACACCTTCAGAGAATTTGACGAGTCCAAATTGTTTTGATTTAGTTACAGCAGCCTAGATTTTATGAAACAGGACTGAAATATCAGGAATGAATTGTGCTGTTTTCCTTTAGTCATCACACTGTTTTGCACTAAACATTATATCATTATCAAGCTTTCTTTTTCCTGCTATTAATATTCATGCTTTTTATTATTATGCTTATAATCGACATGAAACCTATAATTATATTTTGAAGAGCTTTGCTCCAGCAAGAAAATCTATTAAATCTCAGAGACTCTTTGTTTCATTAATGCAGAGCGTAATTTCATTTCCACTGGCTATTGAAATAAAAAAAAAAGATAAAGACACTAACATCCAGTCTTCAGTCATGCATTACCTACCTTTGATATTACTCTCCCTTTTTGTCATCAACCTACCTTTCAGGCAGCAAAAAAAATTTCCTCAGCATTTCTGAGAATCTTGGTTCAGACTTTTGATGGACATGTTTTTGGTTGAACTCTCAGGTCACACAAGTTACCCTCTAACCACTACCTTCAAAGGAGTGCATTTCAAAGGAGCCGATAATCTTCGACAACAAGAGTAATTTATGGGTCAGTGTAGCCCAGTCACAGTTTATTCATTCGGAGACTCGATACAGGTCATTGCCACTGACTGGGGGTGAGTTGAATGAAATGTTGCCTGGACTCCCCTTGCTAGGTGCAGTTGGAAGTGAATTCTAATCCAGCCATAGTTCTGCTCAGCCTACTAATAAACCACTCAGAGTGCAGGATGGAGACTGTGTACACACCGGCATGCTACTGTGAGCAGTGAAACACCAGGCTCAAGGCCACAAAACTGAAACCCGATACATAGGTTCTGACCTTGAGGTTGTAAAGTCTCCCTCTACACAAGCTGAGAATTGTAACGATATCGAACCTGTATGTGTTTGTTTTTCTACAAGTGGTGGAGCAGTTACTGCTGCTTGTTTAGCTAAACAAGACAAACCCCACAGAGTCAGAAGCTTAGCATATTTTAAGTGCTACATTACACTGAATCAAGATGAGGAAAAAAGATTTCAGCTGCAAGAATTCTGGAAATGCTTTATGAGATGGGTTCTCAATTATTGTAGGGATTGCAGGAAATCTGGTTTGAGGGCTTTTGTTTCTTTTTCTGGAAATGGCACAATGGCGCAATGAATGACCCTGAATAGGCTCAAGCTAAGGATGTTTCAGTCAGAGCTCTAAATGAACTTTTTTTTTTTTTTTTTACAGCCGATGTGCCTGGTAGATTCTTAAAATTACCAGCCAGAATTTACATTAACAAAAAATGTTTTATGGAAAATAAGTCAGATTACTAGTGACACTGAATGCATTTAATCATACACATTTCTTTAAATTAGTTTGATTTTTTTTTTTTTTTTCATTTAAAATACTAAAATGACTATCTTCACTTTAACCACACCCTACTTGTGCTGTGAGCTCACTCCAGACAGTAAAAAAGAGTCTTATTGGCATGCCTTGTGGGTTTTTGGTTTGGGATTGATTTAGTTCTGTAGCTGAGTTTCTGACTTGTTTCTTGTTTTATTTTGTTGAGTTTTCCCCTTGGTTATCATGTTCTGCTTTCTGCTTCCTGTTTACTTGCCCACCTGGCTTAATTTGCTAATCTGCTTCACCTGCTCCCTATGAGTCCCTCTGTGCATTTATACCCCTTGGTTTCAATTTTTCTCTGCCAGTTTGTTTTATGTCTTCATGTCATGTTGCTGTTTTGATTCTGTTGTGTTTCCCTAGTTCCAGCTTTGTAAGTCACTTGGTTGTTTTTTGGATTAAAATCTTTAGTCCTGCACCGGTCTGTCTTCTGCCTCGTCAGGCTGCATTTGGGTCCTCAGCTCGTGAAACTTATGTTGACCCCTGGATCTGTGTCTGGCTTTCTTTTGTTTCCTCCTTTCCTCCAGTAATGTCTTCTAACATTTCTTTGTTGAATAGGTGCATGTTCAAAAAGGCCGGTTTTACATCTGCTTGCTAGTGTGTGATGCGAGTGCAAAGACAAACTCAGCTGCAATGCAGTGTTCTGGATGAAAAAGTTGCATAATGTGGTTTCTCAGCCGCGGGACGCTGCTGGGCTTCAGAAGTGCATATAACAGGTATCACTGTGCCACCAAATGAGTCCGGAATGTGGAGTTTTAAGGTCGAAAAGGGTATTTAAACCTTAGCTCAGTAGATTTTTTTGCACGTTTAAATTTTCTCACCTCCTCTTTCTTTGTCAACATTTTTCATTTATTTTCTTGTAACCAGCCACATTCTTTAGTCTAACCTCCACATCTTTGTTTTTTCTATAGCAGAGATCTCAAACTCCGGTCCATGAGGGTCAGTGTCCTGCAGGTTTTAAATGTTTCCTTTCTTTAACACACCTAATTCAAATGAATGGGTCATTGTGCTGAACTTGACAACAAGCTGTTGGGTCCAGTCAGGTATGCTGGAACAGGCAAACATCTAAAACCTGCAGGACTGTGGCCTTCCAGTCCTCGAAGGCCACAGTCCTGCAGGTTTTAGATGTTGATCCCTGCTCTACAGGCTGTTTTGGTGGTTGACTTATGTGAAACCTGTAAAACCTGCCCACTGACCAGTTAACAGTTTTGCAGCCAGCTGATATTAAAATGTTAGATGTTATGAACAAAACTCCTTTGGAGTACTTTTTCTATGACTGTGAACAATGTTTTCATTTATTATGTTAAGACTACAGTTTCACATCACAGTAACATAAAATGGCATTTGGGATTTATTACTATTAATGTAATTAATAGTATGTTTGCATATAATGTGTATTTTTAAAGTTTAAAGCACCATCAGCTTTACCATCAGCTTCCGTTTTGTTTTTGCCAGAACATTTTCTAGATACTGGAAGTCAATAAAAATGTATTGATGCTGGATGTTAGTACAGATCTCATGTCTATTTATATACAAACACTTGCTGTAGGTGATTGAATTGTCTCTGAGTTTGGAGAAAAAAATGCATCAACAAATTAAACCTGACAGTCATATCTCATAAGAAATGTGTATTTTTTGTAGTATCTGTGACATTTCTGTGGCATTTGAAGCCACTTTCACATCATTCTTCTGCAGTACGTACTGGAATCAGATTAGCCATCTATATTGGATTTAAATCCCAGGATCAGAACATTCCTATTAAAACACCCTCGAGTTGAATACCCGATGACATTTACATTTGGTGATTGCTATTTCAGATAGCCGTGACACCCAGCATGTTATTTAGATTTCATTTGGATAGCGGATGGTGTTCCCACAAAGATTACTGTTGAATTTTCCTGCGACTTTTCGAGATGGAATTGAGAAACTTGAGTGAAGCTGCCTGGCAGCCTGACACATCCATTACATATAATGTTGTGACAGCGGGAAGTCGGCTGCAAATGAGCATCCGGATGTGGGGATTTGGATTGCAGAGTTCATACTGTGTAAGCCTCTGTGTGTGTGGATGCTTTAGTAGCAGCTTGTGTGTTCCTACATGTCTTCTAAGAATGTGTTTATATGTAAGTGTCACAACAAATCATCGGGAACATGTATGAGCTTATTCGGTGTTCAGGCGTCCATCAGTGCCTCACTAATGGAAACGTCTCTTGTCTAAATTACAGCATGAACCGCCTCTTGTTTACAAAATGAAAATCTTGTGCAGTCAATCATTTATTACTTGAAAGGACAACCCTGTTTCCTAAATAGTATTTTTATTTGTTAGAAATGAGGTTTGTCCGAGAGGGAAAGGTGAGGGTGGGGGTGAGCAAAGGCCTACGTGTGAGTCAAATCATGAAAGCTTGTTCATTAAGGTCAGAATATTACACTAAGTGCACACTAAAGTGCTATTAGACCAAAGGGGGAGGGGGAAGCATTAAACTATACACTTTTTTTTTTAAAATTCAGCTGACAACAAAGGTCAGTTTAGCAGAAAACGTAAGGAAATTTATGTTTGTTCAACTATTTCTCCGATTTAATAACACCAGTTGGCGTTGTGTTATGCATTGCTGGAACAACAGCTAAATTTGTGGTTAGTGCCTTAAATAAATATGCCAAAATCCCCCAAAATATTCTCCTGTTCGCAACCACTCTTGTTTTAGAATTCAAGTTCTGTCCGTCACAGATGTGGCTGCCTCTTGATTGACACCTCATTAATAGACGATAAAGATTGAGATGGAGCCAGTAGTTATCCCATATCTTCAGAATGCGGGAGTCACCTCCATTCTCCAGGATTCTCCTCCACAGAACCAGGATCATCAGAGTAAATCCAGAATTTGGAAGTGGAGAAGCCCAAGCCTGAAACCACTTTGATACTTGTGGGATCAGCTTGGGTGTGCCGTTCATGCTAGACTAACACAACCATGCTGGTTGATCTTTCTCAACTCCTGGTTGAGGGATGGGATGCCATCCCACAGCGAAAACTGAGCAGTTCGGTTACCAGCATGAGGAGGAGGTACCATGTGCTTCTGAGGTCCCTGACAGTGTAAAATAAAGTGTAAAAATGGCCAAAATGTGGTGTTTTTACCCTTCTTTTTTGTTTTTACTGTGAGAGAGTGGAATTTAATTTACAAAGTAATTCAAAACAAGACTGAATCATCCAAACACAATTTTCTTTACCTTTTGTGCAAAAGTTTTACTTTTATGTTAAAGATGTTAGTCTGACTGGAAGACAATCCTTGGCTGTTACTAAATTAAACTGTTAATTAAAAACTTAGAATTACCTTGAAAGCTTGCAGTGAGATGGATGGTTCAGACAGGAAGTGCTCCTCTGTTTTAAACCTTAACATTTGAGTCTCCACATCTAAGCCATCAATCCTTATTCAGCAGACCTCCCTTACCTCACAAACCATGATGAATATACAGAGATTCATCATGGTTATGTTGTTGCAAGGACAGTTTTGAGACTCTTGCGCTCTGCAGGGACAACATGGTGTCATGCTGACAGAGGACTGTCTTTATCACAAACATCAGATTTTCCAGTACAAACCAGCAGTTATTCAGCGTTTCCTGAACCCAACTCATGATGGACAAGCACCCAAAGGATCAGCCCAGTAAATCAGCGGAACGGCAGCCTAATCATGTTAGTGACACCCACAGACATCTGGTAAACACTTCAGCCGGAACCATGCAAATGAACTCTGGCGTAATAGACAGGCAATTATGGATTTGAGTGATGGGACGAGCAGAGGGGGGTGGGTTGATGAATTTTATGTGCTTGACGATGTCTTTGAATTTTTAGAAAAGCATGTAAGATTAGTATGTATACATTTGCATGTTTTCATATGTGTGCACAGTTACATGCAGATGCTGTGTAATTGTGCACAGAAGCTGTGGGTAGTGTGTTTGTGCTCACTGATGTGCTTACTATTAATATTCATATATTTTTGCTGCATTTTCTTCTGTCTAGGGCTTAATTTGGGTCTTTCATATACAATAAAATCCCATTTCTTTTGTGGATTTCTCATGAGTTTATGTAAATATTTTGTTGCAGGCAAAAGGGAGGACTATTGTATGTTTTTCAGTGTGCATGCAAATGCACCTGCAGAGTTCCTCATCTGTGTGTGACAGCATGACAAATTTACTTTACAGAGCTCACCTGTTGACGTGCATGGGGGGTGGGGAGGCAAAAAAAAAAAAAAAAAAAGATAGCTATCGACATTGCCATGGCAACAGTCACCCTGCTGTTCCCGGAGATCCACAACAACACAATGCAGAGCGTGTGTGTGTGTGTTGAAGGGCAGGGAGGGGGGGCTGGGTTGCTGTTACTTGCGGGGGGTTGGATGTTCTTTTGCAGAGGTATAGTTTGCGACACAGCAGGTAGGTGACAGGGATTACAGCCGCAGCCAGAGGTAAATAAAATGGCCATGCTGCTAAGTCCCTGTGCAGAGGAACCTCTATATTTCTTACTGGTTGCCTTGGTAACTAGGAGCAAATAGTGGCCCTAATTTTGTGTTGGACTTCCTGAGACAGATGATCTGTTAAGCATGTTGAGGAAGGTTGCTCTTGTGTGCTTGTGTTTGTGAGAGGTAGAATCTAGTTAACGCTCTAAAAGCTTTAACAAATATGAAGGCATATGTGAAGCTTCACTGTGAGTTCAGCTGATAAAGGTTCATTTTTAGGTTTATTAAAGTGTTTTCTCTATTTTCTTATTCATGTTTTTGTCTACGTATAAGAAAAAAAAATACAGGGTGTCAATGCCTCTTGAACTCTGATCAAAATCTTATGCTGTAGACATGAATTAAAAATGAAACATCAAAACTTAAATTGCACTTGACCTCACAGCGTTTAAATGCAAATATTGTGTCCTATCAAATTGGCCACTAGCATGGCATTTAAGACGACTGGAGTTTCACAAAAGTCGAAAGTGCGACAAACACCTGCACACATAATGTTTCAGAAAAGTCTTACAAGCAATGGCTGGAGCCAATCCTAGCATCTACTAGCTGAGAGGCAGGATGCACCCTGGACAGGTTCCCAGTCCATCACAGCAACCAGGGAAGCTTTTTCTGGGGAAAATAAATGTTGGAAAAGAACTGATTTTTTTCAAAAAGCATTTGTGAGTAATTGGATGAATCACAGGTAACCTTTAACCTGATTAGCTCAAAGGAGCAGAATCAGTTGGTATAATTCAAACTTTTGCCAAAGAAGTTCAAAGAAGACTGGAAACTTTCTTTTCTTTCTCCAACAGGCCAATCATATAGTTTTACTTTTTGACCCTTTTTCCTCTCATAAGTAGCTCTTCTGTTCTGGTTTAAAGTATTGTGCAATGCTCTTGAGTCATTCCTTATTACTTCATAAACCGAGAAGAAAACAGGAAATCAATGCTGTGACTCACTGAAACGTATCACAACTTAAAGGTAATAAGTTTGAAAGTCAACTTTTGGTAAAAAACACTTATTATTCAGCACAGCTTGAACCTTCTTATGGTTTTAAGGTAACATACTGTACTTGTTTTTTTTTTGTTTTGTTTTGTTGTTTTTTTTTTTGTGCCACTATATAAAAAGTTTAAAGACTGAGAATTGGCACTAGCTAAATAATTAGCATTGCCCACCACTAATGTCACTAAACTAATCCTTTATGATTAAAAGAAGGCACAAGTTCATATTGTAATTGGTATATTTTCTTAAAATATTATTAAAGAGTTGGTTTAGAAACCTAGTTATAAATGCAAGAAGTTAAAAAAAGAAGAAAATGAAAGAAAAAGGCAATAACATGACTGACATCCTGCCAAAACCAACTCAGTGGATTGTTAGCACAGTAAATTATGAGCTACGATTACATTTGAAGATTTTATTAAAGTGTTGCTAGATTGTTTTGATTTGATCTAGAAAAGCAAAAAGTGAAACGTTGTCATGTCTTGGTCTTAATTTAGTGTCCCATGCTGTGATCCATTGCCTCTCTATTCTCCTGATTATGACGTTGTGTCTTATTAAGGAAAACACATAAGAATGATGTTTGCTCCAGTTTTGAAGCCGTCATATTGAGAGAAAAACATATTTTCTATAAGGTCCCTTAGCTTTAAGATGTGCTCTACCTCCTGCTGCTTGTACAGGGTTACCAGTTTAGTAAATGCCCTGATGGGTTTTATTTGAAGGAAACATTGGAGCCTACACAGCTTTGCTGCTCAGCCTCCAGTCTTGTAGTAATGAAGATATGAGGAGCACACAGCTCAGTTTCAGCTCAAAACCTGCATCACTTACTGCTGATGATGATGAAGAAACCAAACCATCATAATCTTTCTTTTGCTATGAATAATGTACAACAACAAAATCTGATATAAATGTGATGTAATAGACAGAAAATGTGATAATGAGCATATTTGCCAGATCTTTCAGTTCAGAAAAAGAATTACACCTGGAGGAAAATTTTACTGGGAAATTACCTGGCAAAAATCTTGGCTTTTACTAAATGAATATATTACAAATGAGGTAACATGATCTATTGATACGTGAGGGTGATTGATCCTCATGTATCAATATTGATTAGTACAGTGAAGACAACAATGATGTCTTATAGAGTTTCAGTCCTGTTAAAGAAGCCGAATTACACAGCAGCACTGTGACATATAGTTGATTGTAAGAAAGCATCACAAGACAGTGTATTTTTATTCATTTCACAGTATTGAAGGTAATATTTATGTTACAAAGTCTGAACCTGCAGCCATCCTAAGTAACGCTACGTCATATAGACGTATATTCTGATCTTAAACTCAAATAAATCGGCTCACACTTAAATTGAACTCAACCAGTTAACAACTGGTTTGGTTAGGAGAGGGGTCTGCAATGTTTATGAATAAAAGACATATTATTGTCCCTCTAAATGAACACGGTTTAGAACCACAACGCCTATATGTGACTCTTAAAAGTAACTTACATTAAACAAAAATACCAATATTTTATTGCTTTTTATGTGTCATGACAAAACAAAACAGCAAACCTGTGCACCATCAGGGTTCATATATCTGCACAACAGCTGTCTGATCAACGTTGTCTTCATCGCTCGACTCATCAGAGGGGATTGAGTCTGCTGGAGCTGAACCAGTTTGCTAAACAGTGATGTTTATTCATGTTTCAATGGTCTTGCTCTCGATGGTATTTGCAGAGAGACATCTCTCTAGTTTTCTTTTTTGTTAAATTATTCATTCAAAAGTACAAAAAAGTGAGGAAAATGTGTAGTCCAGATGTAAATATAACGGATTTAAATGAAAGATTAAATAAAAATCAGAATAGTAACAGTAATATTATGATCACTAACCAAAATAAAATCTGAATCTTCGTTGTCATATATGAATAATAATAATGACAATAAATAATGAGAAATATGCAGGACATAAATAATTGAAAGAGAAGGGGAAAACATCATAACTCTGATTTTCTGAACTATTTAACATTTTTTAAGTCCAAGTAGAGATGTTCTGATTTTTAAAATGAATGATACTTAGTGCATTCTCAGTTTGTGAAAGGTTATAGGTGCCTTACTGTCTCTTAGCAAACCTGCAGCAATAATTGAGTTTGGGGACCTGATCCACTGCTTAAAAGTATCCACTGCTCAGCTTAGATAAAAAGGTTCATAAAGCAGGTTGAAGTCGGGGTGGTGGTTAGACCAGTTGGTAGAGCAGCTGTGGTCTGCCGCAACATTCTGATGCTTACAGCTCCTCGATGCAAGCTCGAATCCTGCCATGAACAGGGGGGTCAGGGCAAGATTCAAACTCTCTCTCTGATCCCCTTTCCTATACTGCTACTCCTAAATAATGGCCACTAAAACCCACAAATCTATAAAAAAAAAAAAATAAACAGTATAATATCCATTCTTAATCATAGAATGAATAAAATAAAACTTAAATATATAATTTAATCTAATGAATAAAAGAAAATCAATCAAATCCAATAAATAGAATCCGTTTCTGAAAATGCCCAAACAACAAAAGACTGTTATGTTATGACAGCATAACAGTCAACTTTGATACAGGAATAAATGAAGTAGGTAACTGGGCTGTTTATTTATTTTTTCTTAAATCATGTTCACCAGCTCAACTGCAAAAGTGAACTGGTGAACAAGAGTGGGTGAGATATGAACAATTTCAGTCACACTATGGCATCCCAGTCCCATTCAGGAAATTTAAGTAGGATACAGGTTTACATGCAAAATAACCTTTAAAAAAATTCAGCTAAAACTCACCAGTTTTAGTGGAATGTTGCCAAGGAGATAACAATGCACCTCCCTGTCTCATTTATACTATATTCAATCATTTATTTGAGCCTGGTACACACATAACGATTTTTAAGCTGTTTTTGTCCTGATTTTGCCTCTTCCCGACCTCGGACGGCAAATGCCTGATCATCGTGAGATTTCCCTGTCCAATCATCACTTGGTCTGAAGTGAGTTACGAGCCGATTTGTCCCGATAATCCGCTCTGAAACGGGTCATAGCGGACAATCAGGAATATTGAACATGTTCAATATTTCAGAGCCGACTTCTGAGGAACACCGATGACTTGTGCATTCGGACTGCGTGGATGGTGACGTGGCACAGAACGTAGCCAATCAGAGAGTGAGCTGGCTGAGGAACAAGGAAGTAAATAAAGTCCGTGTTCACGTCGTCACCAGCCTTATTTTATTTTTTTTTTTTTCAGTTCTGGCTTTTCCTGTTAACAATAGTCCCAAGACCACCACCATTCCTTCGTCCTGTATATCCTCTTCCATGCTGTGTGTTGTGTTTTCCATTTGTTACTATGTTTCTTCTTCTACGTTTTTTGCTAGTTGCTGATATGGTTCTTCTTCTACGTTTCAACGTTTGTCCAGCTTGGAGGACTAGATTGTAGATGAGTTGGGGAACAGAATCGTTATGTGTGTGTTGTTCTGTGATTAGATCATCGGTGCACACCACACACAGTATGTGTGTCATGTGTGTACCAGGCTTTACTTTATAGTCATGATCAAACAACCTTTTGAAGAGTTTACACCCGTCAAATTCCCATAGAAAATGTGTGTTTGGGTTAATTCTAGCAAAAAGCAGTTATTTTATATCGTTTTGTTGGTGAAGTCACACAGTCGCTCATCAAGCTGTGCTGATGACAGGTTGACAACAGCGAAAACAAACAGTTCAGTAACATTAATAATATCATTGACTTCCTGTCTTTTTCTTGGATCAGCATCTTTTTGTCCCTCTTTCAGCATCTCTCACTTGGTCTCTGCCATTCGGTGGGTAATAAATCAATAGTGTATGATTGAAGCAGATGTCTGTGGGAAAGTGGGGGGATGGGGGCAGAGAGGCTGGATTGGATCCTCGGATGAAGTCTGTGAATGTGGTTATTGCTGTGTGTGTTTGTGTGTGTCTCTGTGGTACAAATTTGAGCCAAAGCTGTCAAAATATAAGATGAGATTTAAAAAATTACTGATATGTGTTCCTATGCCACATTTGTGTTGGTATATTTATACAGCTTGTAAGGGCTAATTTTAGTTATGGACACTTGTGGAAAAGTGAGAACTTCAGAAGCACCATTTAGGATGAGGGGGAAAGAAAATAATTAAACTGGAGAATCACTTGTTCATGTCTCTGCATCCATAACTCTGTTGGTGCAACCGATACCTCCCTCTCTGTTATTTTGTCTCTTTGATGGAAGGTGCACTTCATTCATAATGTATTACTGAGACGAGTGCATATAAAACATTACCAGACTCCATCAAATTCCAGACGGTAAACTGTCTGGCTTCAGTCCCAACAGCATTGCCAAAGGCAGCCACATACACACACACATGTGAACACACTCCCATGTGACTAAACCAAAGCACTTCCTATTCAAATATTGATCCGTAGGCTTCTGTTTTCAATTCAACCACACTTATGGAATTCTCTTAAAACGCACTTCAAAGACAACCAATGGCCAAGGGTGACGGCCTGAATTGAGAATGAAAAAATGTGCTGCTTAGAGGGTTTTTATTGCTTTCATTTTATATCCAGAATCTCAACCCTGTTTTGCTGTTGCTGGTTTGTATTCCAGTCAAGTTTCAACTAGGAAAAAAAACAATAACAAAAACAAAAAAACAAAAACGTAGAAATGTTTGTCCAACTCCAAAATGTAGAAGTGTCCCAGTGCACAGCTGTTAACTGTGAGATATCTTTGAGCTGTCGGGTTTCTACGGCTTAGCATCCATAGGCACATGTGGTGCAGCATGTGAACTCGGTGATGACTGAATGTTGAAATAATTAAGCCATAATAAATAAAAAAATAAATAAATAAAGTTTGATTTGATTTGACTTTGATTTAATTAATGATGTATTTTGTTGCCTTGACTGAATATTATTCAAAAGTGGAGAAAAAAGTGGAAAAGTACTTTCTTCTTATAGCCATTTGTGGACAAATTATGTCAAATGTGTAGGAGAGATGTGGCTAATGTAGCCATTACAGGCGATCTTCAACTTATCTCCTCCTTTTACAAAACAAGACAGACTCGGATGTGAAACTATATTGTATACAGTAAAGAAGATTTCAGTGGATTAAAAGGAATTTTTAAACAGAACTCACCATGAAGTGCAAAACACAGAAAAGTTTAGAAAGAATATCAGAAAAAAATGTAGGAAAATAATAGATGTTTTCAAAAAGCATTTGTTAGTAATTAGATCTAGATTAGAATCTGATTAGATCAGATGAGTGGAATCTGTTGATACAAATCAAACTTTTGCCAAAGAAGACTGTAAACGCCACATGTTTCCAGTCAGGAAATCAGGAATCAGTGCGACGCCTCACTGAAAAGGAAGCACAGCTTAAAAGTAACGAGTTTGAATGTTTGGTAAAAAAAAAAAAACACTTTTATTATTCAGCACAGCCTGAATATAGGTAACATACTGTACTTGTGTGTTTTTTTGGTGCCACTATTTAAAATGTTTAAATATTAAGGATTGGCACCAGCAAAATAATTAGCATCACCCACCTCTAATGTTACTAAACTAACTAGCTTTTTTATGATTACAAAAGATGGCATAAGTTCACATTGTAATTGGTATATTTTATTAAAATATTATTAATTTGATTTGGTTTATAAACCTAGTTATAAATGCAAAAAGTAAAAACAAAAAGAAGAAGAAAATTAAAGAATAAGTAGAAGCAAGACTAATATCCTGCCAAAACCAACTCAGGGGATTGTTAGCACAGTAAATTATGAGCTATAATTGCATTTGAAGATTTTATTAAAGTGTTGTTAGATTGTTTTGATTTGATTTAGAAAAGCATAAACTTAAAATTAAAATGAAAATTAGATGGTTGTCCTGTCTCTGTCTAAATTTAGTGTCCCATGGTTTGAAAGAATTGTGCATAATGATGTGATCCATTGCCTTCCCATGATTGATGTTGTGTCTTAATAAGAAAAACACATTAGGATGATGTTTGCTCTAGTTTGGAAGGCCTCGTGATGAGGGAGTAACATATTTTCTATAAGGTCCCTTAGCTCTTAGATGTGCAAAAAAAACCAAGAAGTCAACAAATCGCTAAATATTCCACAAAACCTGTTTATGAAAACAGGACTTCATGACCAATGGCTACAGTTGTGTTTTTGTTTTGTTCTGTTGGTGGCTGGTGTTTTGGTTGTTAATTTTTTCTTCAGCTTGTCCATTTACAGTTGCTCCCAATGATAGTGAGCTTTGTTTTCTTACAAAGGTGCTGTTCACAAATGTTTCATGTTCTGTCTTACAGACAGAAAATTCCAGCATGTTTGGATGCATACTCCTCCAATATACCTGAAATTACATGTGGTGTGCCTCAGGGTTCAGTTTTAGCCCTTGTCCTTTTCAATATGTGCTCCCTCTTGGTGGCCTCAACAGGAGACATGGAATTAACTTTTACAGTTATACTGATGACACACAACTTGTTATCTCCATGTCTCCTGATGATACCAGACCAATGGATGCCTCAGGTATGAAATCTTTGATGGCAGAGAACATTTTACAGCTTAACTTGACAAAACTGAAGTTTTAGTCACGTTAGTGTGCGTATGTGTGGTGATTAAGAAGTGGTGTTGGAGATGGGATGTTGGGTGTATGGTGGTGGTAGAGGTGTGTGTGTGTGTTTGTGGGGGGGGTGGTATTCTTTTTAATGCATTTTAAACTCTGTAAAACACCTTCTTCTACATTTTATCGTACGAAAAGTGCTTAATGAATAAAGTTTGATTTTTCTGGGGGGTTTTTTGTTGTTTTTTTTTTTTTGTTGTTTTTCTTTTTGTTATAGTTGAACAACTGCTGCTGTTGCTTTCTTTTTGGTCTCCCTTTTCCTCTCTTCACTCTCATCTTCTCTCCTTTACGTACTCTCCTCTTTCCTTTGTTTCTCCATGTCAAGTCCTATACATGTAACTTAGCAATAATCAAAATTAGGAGCAATGCTAATACTTAAGCGTCAAAAGGGGCTTTAAATCCACGAAGCTTCACAAAGATCTATCTACTAAGATCCCAAAACAAACAGATTGTTTGGCAAAACACAGCAGCCGGACCATCGTTCTGCTTGCCATGATGCTGGACAAGACAGGATATAACTAACTAACTAACTAACTAACTAACTAACTAAATATCATAACAATGTTTTAAATGGCAAACACAACAAACCTAAATGAAACACTACACAGGAAGCCTTTGTGCCAACATATTTCAGAAAACATTTCAACATTTTATACAATAATACATGTAAAATAACAATGAAGGAAACAGCTTTAAAAAAAACAACAACCAACCCTCCAACAACAGAAAACATTTTCTTGTAGCTTAACAAACTATGTTTCTCAAACAGCAATTAGACAACAAACCCATAGTTTATGTGAAGAAAAAAACTATTTGAAGAACAAAGTTTTAGAAATTTCCATTAAAAATTTATCACTTCAGAAAACAACATTTCACGAGGAAACAAGATTTTCAATTTTATACTAACTATATTTTCTCCATATTTTCATTTTCTGTCTTCAGTTATTTTTTTTAATGTTCTTTTGCACATAATGAGTGAAATCAAGGACCCATTATTTTAAACACAGAAATGTCTGAAAATAATCAAATGATGTAACAACCATTCCACCAGGTTGTGTGTGTTTGTGTATCCTGAGAGCTTGAATAAAGGCAACTGAATTTCTTATTACCTGGTTTTTGAAGACATTTTACCTTGCATCCAAAAAAAAAAAAAAAAAGAAAAAGAAAAAAAAAAACATGAAAAGAACTGAACTAAGAAAATGACTTTAATTGCATTTATTCAAGTTTTAAGATTTACCATAACCTGGATGAATTCACACCAACATGCGGTATTGCCTGGTCCTTTGGGAAGACCACCCTCGGAATGGCGTGGTAGTATGAAAAGATGTCAAAGGCAGAACTGAAGAAGCCTTTTGGATGAGAGGTAAAACATCTTCAAAGACTAAAATAAAAAAAAAGTCCAGTTACATTTATTCAAGCTCTTAGCATTACCTTGACGTGGATGACTGAGAATCGACACTAACATAATATGTGTGTGTGTGTGTTTGTGTGTGTGTAATCCAGTTCCAATTATTTTACCTACAGTGTGTTGAAAGAAATATGGTTTGTTTGACATTTTGCATCACCTGTCAAAATTCTTCCATATCCATTACCTTCACATGTCATCTCTGTGGAGAAGAAACAAGCTAGAACAGCAAATTAAACCTGGCTTCTTAACAAAGGGTGGCATGTTTTTTTTTTTTTCTAACCAACTCATAACGCTGCAGCATTCACCTTACCTACAGTAGATTCTTTATTTAATCAATATTGCCAGGCAACCATTGTGCAGGCACCAAGGACACCTGTTACATAGAAATATACAAGTATAAATAGAACATCACACAAAGCAAGAGCTTTTCAGAAAATAACTACCACAAAACTCATAAATGTCATCTTGTTATAAAGTTTTAATTCCTCCAACAGAAATAAAGGGAGCTGGCTCGCGAGCTCTTTGCAGTTCATTCCATTTAAATGATGCATAAATCAAATCCTGCCAAGATTACTGCACAAATAAGCACAGCCTGCGCTGTAATTATTGGACTGTGAACAATAATTGCAAGATTTAAATGAGAAGGGTGTGAATTCTGCCTCAGATGAATGAGATTTACTTATATAGACAAAGCTGAGCTCACAAGTGTAGACCATTCAGTTTTGCACCTTGTAGCAGGAGTAATTTGTTCACGTCTGCACCCCCACACAAGCTGACCCGTTTCAGATGATGCAATGGTTTATGGATTTGTGTGTTAGCATTCGGCCACACTTCCGAGATTCCCCGACTGAAAGAATGAACAGCTGCTTTCATTCATTTGTGTGAGTAAAATTTACTCTAATTATTGATTGGCCTGTAAACTATCGTCTGGTCTGACCAAATAATCAATGTGATGGAGTGACACGATGTTTCTGCTGACAGGCTGGCTTATTTCTAAATGAGTCATTCTCGACTTGTTTAAACCTCAGACAGAACGGCACATCAGCTCGGATCTTCTTTCTACCTCAGCTGGCTTTGTTTTGGTGGACGAATACATTTAAGGTGCTCAAGTTTTGCAGACATAAGTTTTGCAGAGCTCATGTTGCAGTTATTGATGAATGAAGAAGAAAAGAAATGGGATTAAAACATTCATTAAATAACGAATTTAGGAATTACTTTAAGTATGTCTAAAATAAACCATCTTCAATATATAAAATAAACAAATATTAACTGTAAAACCCAGTTCTATTCATACTTTTTAAAAAAGAGAAATCCATTATTGAATTAATAATATTTACACTGAAGCTAAGTAAAAAGACGTATGGTAAACATCAGCAAACAGTGAAAATGAGAATGTGGAGACAGAGAGAAACATTACTTTGTAATGCTTCAGGCATGCTGATAGCTTTATTGTTCAGTTTCACCGAGTTACATTAAAACACTGCATAGAAAGAAAAAGACTTTATGATTCATGTGTTAGTGCAGAAGCCATTAACATTCCAGTATCCAAGGCACATTATTTTTGTGCTTACATCTGATGAGGGAAACTGTATTTTAAGTACATTTAATGTAAAACCTAAAAGATTTGCTGCAACTTATGAACATAGCTTTTCAAAAGGAAAAAGCTTTTGGCTGAAAACTACACAACTTTAATCCTGAGAGATAAAACTGTTCTTAATATCATTGCACTGATCCAGCACTTTAACCTGTCTATGTCTGTGTAATGTTTTTAAAATATTCTGCTATAAGAAATACCTGAAATTCAATATATCGAGAAAGCTTTGCAACTCACAAAAATGTTTATTTTCTCCAAACGTTTAAGGAGCATTTGACTAATACACAACCATATACACACTCTAACCTGGAGAACCACAGGTTAACGTTAATTAGATCATTCTTGCTAAGCCATGGTAAAACATGGTGGAGGTTCAATCATGCTATGTGACTGCCTGCTGCATCAAGTACTGGAGGTACTGAACATTTCAATGGAATTAAAACTACTACTAGGCACTTTGAAATAAAATGTTATAAACGAAAAGCTGTAAATTGGTAACAATAAGTCCTAACCTTAAAAAAAATTTTTAAAAGCCTTTAAAAAAGGAAAAAAAAAGTGGAGAACTTACTGTTAAAAAAAGAAGTAGAGTACAAAAAGTATGTAGACACTTAATAAGAATGAAAATGGCGCTTTCCTGTATATATTTTTTTTATTATTGGTTTCTTCCAACATCACTGAATTAATCTTCTTTTTGTTTTGGTCAAACATTTTAAAATATTCTGATCATCTAGTTATAAGGCTCTTTCCGACTGTAGGAACCTTTTGCAGTTCCTATAACGTTCTCAGGAACCAGGCCGTTTTGTCGTGCATTCCGACACATAGGAACTAGGGACCAAAGCCCCCAGTTCCTATAACCATTTTAGCTCCTGCTCCGAGGCAGGGTCTGAACGGGGTTCTATAGGAACCCTCATGACGTAGGTGTTCTGTGACTGGTAGCTACGCCCCTTGCCAGATTTCCGCATTTTGTGTCCCCGCCACATTTAAAAACACGGTTGCACATACGGACAAAAACAACAACAGAGCAAGCGATAAATGGACCGACGAGGAGGTCGAAGCTCTTCTGACCGTCTACGCCACAGAGGATTTTCAGAGAGGTTTTAAAGGTTCGCAGCGAAATATAAAAATATTCCTGACGATCAGTCAGAGAACGCGGTATAACGCGAAGCAGCGCACGTAGAAAACTCACACAACACTACAAATAAATTAAGGACCACAACAACCGGAGCGGGACGAACCGAAAAAACAGTAAATTTGACAGCTTGTACCACCGACATGTTTACTCGGGCAACGCCGCAGCAAATGACTCCTGCGTGCGGCAGGAAAAGCCAGTGTGATATGCAGCATATACACACATGTAAATAGTTATTTTTGCTCTGCTGTATTCATTATAAAAAAAATAAATGACTTTGTAAAGAGTCTGAAGTTTTCAGTTTGTGTCTGTTAGATGTGGTTTGGCCACATCTATAAAATATTAGCCAGTAAAAATATTGAGTAGTTATTAACTTATCACAGCTATGAAATATTAAATAATCTTTGGTCTTATCCTGGGTGTAAATTACATTAGTTTATCAACTTTATAATATGCTTCATATCACAGAACGAAGTTTATCATGTTTAACCAAGATCTGGCATCAAATACTTGTGGACACAAATTACACACCTGTAAACATTTCACCACCTCTTTTTATATTTTTACCTTCATCTACGCTAAATCTGTGTGACTATGTCCTCATAATTCTAAACCATAACTCAGTCACAGCCAACCCTTCAGTGACGGATTACTCCTCCACCTTTCTACTGATGATTCCATAAAACACACAAAGCTTTATAGCAGATGATGAGATCTTTATTTTGCACATAACACAAAAAAAAATGAAAAAAAAAAAAAAAATGAAATGATGCTTTTTCTATGGAACATTTTCTCTTTAAATGTGTACATCATGTATACATGTATGTTCTGTCTGTGGAACTTCCAGAACATGATGCTTATTATGAAGAGGTGTGTTGTGATTAGCTGGAAGGCAGGAGGTAAAGCATCCAGGCTGTTCTCCATCTCCTTCAGTATCTGCAGCAGGTGGTTGTGTCCATCCTCTCCAGTGCAGCTTCAGGCGGCCACAGATGTATTGAAATGTCTCCCTGGACATCCAGAAATTCTCTGTCCACTGCTCATCGGTAAAACTTAGAACAACCTTTTCCCACTAGTTATCAGCTTTGCTCCGGACCAGCCGGGCGGTGAAGAGGTTCAATGAGCTGCAGCAACGTCTGAAACACAGAACACGAGTTACAATAAACCCGCCGTCTGAAATATTTACTTATTGTAATCTGATCAACACAGACAGTAGAAAACCGTCTGAAACGTTTACTCATAAGACACGTATACAATCGACGCATGTTCAATAAGTTAAACTTACAAGTCGTCTCCTCTGTCTGCGGCGTATCTCTTGCCGCTGGATTCTTCATCTTCTGACTTTCAGGAGCCTTCCAGCCTCGACGTGAGACGCCTGGTTGTATCGTCCATCAGTAACATCTCCATCAAGCAGAGCATGAACTCTACGATCTCTTCTTTCTCCATATTAGCTTGCCGTGTTGTTTTGTTTTTAGCGGGTTTTGTTTTGTTGTTATTTGGCGCTAAAGTCACACATCACTGTAGCAGACGTATGCGTCAGATCGGTCCCGCTACCGCCCCCAACTCATGTGCGAATGCGACATGAAACAGTTCCCCTGGAGAAGGGCCGTTCTTAGAACTAGGACAGTTATTAGAACTGCGTTTTTAGAACTTCTCTGTCGGAATGCGCCTATAGACATCTAGTCTATAGATCTCAGTGCCTTAAAACCTGCAAAAACATACATTTCCGTATTAAAGATGGCAGCGTTAAAGCCCCACTACTATATTTTGGCATACTGCTGCATTTTGGCGCTGCGTAACGACGGCTAATTCACCTTCCTTCTTGCATCCTGTTTCTTCTCTTAGCTCCAACCAGTAAAATTCGGTCTGATGAGCCCTTTGTATTTTTTTTTTTTTTTTTTTTTTGCACTTCAGAACAGCCAGTTTGTTGATATCCAGTTGCTAGCATGTGAAGTGGTACGGTAAAGCAAAACACAGATATCCCATGATGCCCCATGCAAGACGACATAAGTAGTGCCAAAATGAGGCAGAAGTACAGAGTTTTAAGGTTGAAATGTTATGTAGTGCTGCTCTAACAAACCTTGTCCAGTTGGATGTTGTTTTTCTTAAAATAACACTATGTCAGCATCAGGAGGACTTTGATATTTTGGAGAGAGCTACAGAGTACAGATTAGATGCAAGATGGATGCCAAATTAGCTATTGTTAGGGTACCTTTCAAAAAGTTTTGAATTGTTTCTTTAAATCACAATGGTTTCCTAGTTGTAAAAAAGTTGTTTCTAAGTTGTTTTTATTTAGAAGTCAAAATCTACATCTGATTCTTTTAAGCTGGAGTCATGTTTTAATACTGTCTTTCTCCACACTGGAACTTTATTTATTGCATTTTATCTATTTTATTTTAGCTTCTTCCTTCTGTTTTTATTCCATTAATTGCATTTCCTTTAATCTTTGTTTTTTAATGCACTTGTATTGCTTTCTGAACCCTGCTGTAATCTTTTATGTAAAGCACTTTGAACTGTCTTGTACATGAAATATGCTATACAAATAAATTTGCCTTGCCTTTCCTAATGTCTAAACCTAACAAAAAATAAAAGCAAAAGTAAATGTGGAAAGTTATGGGTTGGACAAAGCGTGAGTCTTTACTAAATATGTTTAGATTTGAATGAGATGGTTGCCTAGTCTTGTTTACACATCCTATGTATCCTTGTACTTTTTCACTTTCTTTTCTGGCTGCAGTGTCAAATGATTGATAGTGCTCTCTTTCCATCCACCAGTGTGGCCTCCATTCTCCACATGTACCTTACTACACATCAACAAGCCGTTTACTGTTGAATGCTCATCTCCTGCTATGATTAGCAAGTTTATTTAATTCCAAAGCAAATTGTCTTTCAAAACACATTGAATCAACATTGATTAAAAGACAAACATAATCATTGAAGTCAACACCACATTTCTGGAAGCTGCTGTATTTAAATGGAAAGTTTGACCTTGTGAAGTGATTTATAAAATACAGATTACATATCCTGTAGAAATCTGCTTTTGCACACTTTTTTCAGGAGAATCATGAATTATACCAGATTAAATGACTTGTTAAGATAGATTTTTTCCTTGTCCTGCTGGCTGCTAGCTGGCTGGCCTGTCTAGAGGAAGGGAACAAATCGGCTCCTTCATGGCCCAGTGAACCATTGACTCTGTAACCAGCGGACGCCGTCAGATAGAAAAGATGCATGGTGCTTTAAACCATTGCAGGCCTCTGCTCTCTCCCCCATCCCTTCCTCTCCTCGTGCTCAGGCTTGAAACCGCTGCTCCTTGACACTGGACATTACACATGGAATAGAAATGAGGTGAGGCAGCCGGAAAATTGAACATGTTGTCAGGCTGCAATGGCTGTTTTCGGTGATTTAGGAACTGAGGGCTTTTCTCGATTAGGGTCATTTAGTCTGGCTAACGTAAATACAGTGATGGTGGGGTTGGTCATGTGAGGAAGGAGGGCGTTTGCTGAGTTTATTGGTAATGGCAGTGATATTTTAAAAATGCTAGTCAGTGGCTTTTTTTCGTATGGAAACTGTAAGGATTATTGCAGTGTAGCATTTTGAGATATAACCATATACAAGCCATAAATGGTGTTCGTATCTGCCAGTTTGGTGGATGGCCTCAGTTAGAGGGTGCCATGGAAGAGTGCAGGTAAATCAAACCCCCAGCCCTGGAAGTGCTCGTGTCTGCTGAAGTGAAACTTAAATAAACCTTATCTTCCTGACTTCTGTTTCTGCTTAGTGTACCTTGCTCTCCCAGACTAAATTCAGAGCAAACCATTTAAGATTCCTCTGAGTAAAGGTGTAACCAGCATCACTCTCCTCATCTTTAGTGCTCCTATTTTTTCCACTTCCGTCCTCCAACAAATGAAAAAGCAGATTATCTCAACAATACCAGACAAGCAAGCCGCTTAGCTTGCATGCAATCTTTGATCCCCATTTCCAGATATAAGGAATCGGCCACACAGAAGACTGCGTGTTCACATGTTGCTGATGTGTTCTGTACAGATGGGACACGTGTGATGTTAAGCTCTTCATGATCAACAAATGAGCTCTGAACTTATCTCCACACACCTAATTTTCCTATTTGGAACTTCACTAGAGTCATATCTGAATTTGTTTTTGTTTCCTCATGAAAATTTCAAACACTTTGTAATAAGTAAACAACATTGGAAGCCATCATTATCTTTTGAACCAGTATTAAGGCATAATTGGATGGTTGTGATCATCTGACTTTTAGGCAGAACTGCATTACAAGCAGACACCATTCTGCAGTGGAAACTGCTGCATGGGGTTAAGAACATAGAAAATCAGTCTATGGATGTAATTCATCTGCCATAGAATTTTACTCTTCATCAGTCAATCATCATCACTAAAGGCTATGTGGTTGTTTCTCCCCCTAAGCTCCTGGTCAGATGAAAACAGCTTCAGTGTGTAGAATTATAGCACAACGCTATCTGTGTCTTCACCGTTAGTATTAACTGAATTCAGGTCGTGGGTAAGAGAAATAAATCGGGGACAACTTCTGGCTTGACCATATAATGCTGCTTTATTCTCAGCTGGCACCTGGTCACCTATTCTCCATGTTCAACCATATCACTCCGCCTCCTCTCTACTAGCACAATATAGTGCCAACAAATGTGTAACTTATGTTAGAATCTCATCTTTCAATAGTAACACGTCAGTAACGTTTTATTCACAGTAATGGTAACGAAATGGTCTGAGCTTTTGAGTCTGCAGTGCAAAACATGCATGTCTCCTGCTTCTCATCATCTCTGTCTGGTAATACTATTTCTCTGAATATTGATTATTTAAGCTGCACACATATTTGGTGCACCAAGTCCTTAGTTACATTTGATCTGCTGCAGTCACTGCAGTGGAAACTAGTGGATCCTCCCAAGCAGATGAGGTTAACAAAAAGTAAATAAATAAATAAAAATAAAAAATAAATAAATAAAATAAAAATAAATACATACATACATCTCTCCTTATTCACTGACTGTAAAATGTCTATTTAAGTTTGGGTGCTGAACTGTCATGCACTGCTGGCTGATTGGAATGCATGAACCTATTATTTCCCTTTAAATTTGGGAGTTCCTTTTTCCACTTTATGTTTACTCTCAAAGTTTTTTCATTAAAGTACAGCAACAAAAACAGCATTTGGAGGTGAAGAAGAGATGGTGGGCACGAGACCTGAGTTTGAAAGAATTTGGCTATTTACTTTTTTATAACATTTTTGCGTTGTTTTTCTTTTCATTAAGCATCTGTGTTTTAATCTATTTTAACATTAAGGTTATAAAATAAAATTACTTGCCTTATTTTAGGACAGGAATTTGTCTAAAATATGTTGCTTTACTATGTTAATTTACTGGAAGATGATACAAAAACACCGTTTCACCATTTTTAGCTCAATGTGCTGTAAATTGGCTCCGAAGGCTTCCTGGTGTGTTGATTTATGAGGTCAAGAGGTCCTGACAAACAGCAGTTACTAAAGCTGTGGGAGTGAGAATAGTCTGGTTATTACTGCATTTTTGTTAGATGACTGTTCCTGTTGAAAGCCACATTCAAATCTTTTAAACATGCTTTTGTTTTTGTTTTTTTGTTTGTTTGTTTATTTTGTTTATTGGTTAAACGTGCATTGAATCATTGAAGCAAAACTTATTAAATCATATTTACTGACAAAGTACAGTTAATTATTCAAGTCCAGCTATCTAGAACTAGTTTAATCAATGTTAGCAATATGTTGCTAGCCACATGCTAATGTACGTCAAGTCAGTGTGAGAGTCTCTGCTGCTTTGTGCCTCTCTTTCTGAACTCTTTCCTGTTTATCTGCTGCTAAACTCAGTTCACCATGGTCATTTGGTTGATAACACCTCACCACAGAAAACACCACGGTGTGTACTTTCTTCATTTATATATGTATGAATGAAGTTCCTTAAAATAGAGTATTATATGGAACATATTTATTTAAACTAATGTCTCTTGTATGTTTGTTTGTTTGTTTTTTTCTGGGTTTTTATTTATGTATATTTATGTATGTATATGTATGTAAGTATGTGCGAAATGAGCGAAATGGGGCTTTTAAAGCATCTGATCAGTTTTGTAGATCATAATTTAATGTACTGGAACAAAGATGGTTTCAGGAAGGAAAGGTAAAAATCTGTTATTTTGCTGATAAAAGTTGCCAGCATTAACTTAGTTCTGTGACCTTTGAAGTGAATCATCCAGAACTTTTGACCCAATAAAAAAAACATTGAATTTAAATGTTTTTCACAAGAACAGAAAAGCAACTTTTTTTTTTACTTTTGTTTTATCTTTTCATTTGTTTCTAATTAAATAGCTTAAAGGATTTTCGAGTCATATAAATCAGCAATTTAGATTCTACACAGCATTCCAGCTATTTTCTTTTCTTTTTGGAAGCATGGTTGTATGGAAACAGTTTTGATAGTTAACATAAAATCAGAATTAAATTCAAATGCCTTTGCTTTAAAAGCATTCATGATTTAAAGTCAGACAAAGCAGAAAATAATACCAGCATTTTGTCTGGAGTGTGTTTGTTAAAATAGTTGTGTGGTGTACTAATGTCAAACATTAAAGGAAAGTAAATAATCTTTGCATAGCAGAAGTGAATATTCTGTTGAAACGTCTAATAAAACAACAGCCGGTGGCCGCGTCTTTCATTCCTTTATTAATTAACTATTCAGTCCCCCAGAAGTCAACCAACGGTGACCTCCCTGCTCTTTGACCTCTTGTAGCTGCTATGCTGTAATTGCCATGTCGGAGTCTCAGGCGGGTTGGAGCATGTTCTTAAAAGATAGTGATAACACCTTATCTAACACACAAAAAGAGACCTCTCCCACACTTTCTCCACTATAAAATACACTATCTTAGGCACATGCTCACAGCTTTAACCTGACACATTTCAATCACACACACTCCCATGCATTCCTGTTTGCAAACACACTCCCTACCTCTCTTATATTCTAATCTGTATCTCATGTAATGTGAACGTTTCCTTCTCCTCGGAGGACTTTCATTTTGATTTTCCTGGAAATGTATCTCAACCTACCACTACATTCAAACCCAACCTCAACCTAAATGTACATCCACACAACATAAATAATACAAGTACGCACTCCCACACATGCAGACCCTCACCTCTCTGAATAAGTAACATATCTCTGGCTCCTGCTCCGGGTCACTGACCACACTCTCTGTGACCTTTCAGTCATGATACCCTCACATTCCCGTTGGCTTTAGTGTGCTAAGTTGGATACATTGCCACCGTTTCCTTCTTTATTTAGTTCCATTACTAAGTGTTTATGCTTATTTAGCAAACTTGTTAACAGACAGTGACTTGATGAGAGAATTATTAGTTAATGGAGTTTAGTTTAGAGCTATGAAATCTACTCTCATGAGAATTTCTTTTTGGTAAAACAAATAAAATTATGGGTAAAGTCAATGACTTTCCCTTTTCTTTGTTGACTCGACTAAGTGAAAACAGAGAGCCACTTTACAGATACATCCTCTGATATCTGTGTTGACACATCATTATTGATGTTCCAGGGATCACTGGGGGCTCTTTCAACATCATACACCCTCATCCAAGTGACCATACCAGGGCTAATCAGGCTCCAGTGACTGTCCAGACAGCTTGTAACTCTGATCCTATCTCTTTCCTTTTCTAAGCCAAAGCCATGTTGAGCCTCTCTCTGTGCTGGCTCTCCTCTTAATCTCCTCATCATTGTCAAAATGTTGAAGGCTTAAAGCAAAGGGGCCGTGAATTCTCCGCACCCATTTCTCCATCCAGACTACTGGTAGTTGCTAACCATATCTGCATACTTTAAGAGCTCCTTTGTGGTAGACCTCACGCAAGCCATCTTCCCTTTAGAAACACATCTCCAAGCAAGATTCATTTTAGGTCTGAATCGTGTCTGAATGAAATGATTTTTGGTTGCAGGGTTGTTGCAGCAATGGTGCTGGGGAATTTCTACTGTTGACTGTCTTGTACAGCTGCTGAAGATGTGCTCTAGAAGTCCTCACTTGAAACATAGTGGGCATGCTAGTAACAGCCCCAAGTGTGCAGATTCGCCCGATTTCCTTTTTCCTCTTGTTTTTTCCCTCTTGGTCAGTGGTCGTGTCAAGGAATATCACCCCTAGCGAGCAGTTACTGTAACTGTCTGACTTTGTCCAGATGGTTTGGTCCACTGAGTAAAGCGCAGTTTGAAAACAAACGAAAAGAAAGGTTATCCAATAAAGTTCAGTGTCTATAATTTTCTAAAGCTGGTTTAGTTCTTATAGTATCAGGCACTTTGCTTTATTATAAGCCTACCTGACATTGGATCCAAATCATCAGAGTGACAGACTGACACTGCTGATGAGTCGGATTAACAGATCAACCCCCCCAATGAACATCAGCTGATTTGTACCATCGAAACATGTCAGGTAGGCTTATGATAAAACTAAGTGTCTGATAACATAAGAACTAAGCTACAAAAGGAAGGTGGGACATTTTTTTACAATTCTCCACCCAAGCAAACCGAATCCATCGGAGTCTGCTGGTGTGTATGTGCCCATGTACTACCTGAATAAGAAAATTTAATGCAGTGAGGATTGGTCTTCCAGGACACAGACCAAATACCCAGAACTGTTTCCTCTGTCCTCCTGCATATGTTGACACAAAATGCTGCATCTAAAATAGAACATTTTTAGCAGAAAAAGGCTTCCAACTTTATTGAGGAACCTCTCTCTGTTAGACTTCAGCAGAAAGTTGTTTTCCATTACATAATACAGTACAGTTCATCTGGTCCTGATTCTTTCCTGGTACCTGCAACCCCTAAACATGCAGCAGGATCAGCAGTTGACATTGCACTTTGTGTAGCTGCAGAGATAACAAAACTTCCCTGTGTGTGTTTATCATATAGTGATATAGAAAAACCTTTGATCCAAAGCAGCTTACAGGCAAGAAGTACAAAGGATTGAATAGGGGTTATTTTACTCAAATGTAAAAGGTTTTTCTATATATTTATATTTAGGGGTGATTATAACTGAGTACGACAGACATCGACTCTGGTCAACCAAGAAACAAATTAACTAATAAACATGTTTATGTATTCATTAGTCATGCACATGATGTGAACAAATGATATATTTGTTATTTATGTTGTAATTTGCTCGCCAGAGTTTCAAATGACTTCATACAACAAGGAAGTGAGCTGGTGTGTACAGCTGTAGAAACATTGTTTACTCAGCATGTGATTATTCTCTCTGGCGACTCAAAAATGAGCACAGACAAGGTTAATTTGAAACCTCAACTAAGTGAGCACCAAAAGAAGTATCAGCACCAATTATGTTTTTCTACTACAATTAAACAGAAAAAAAACTATCCATTCCACCATGTGAAAAAACATAAATGTCTTCAGTGGGAACCATATCCAAGTGATGCCACTAGCAGAGTTAGTGTCACCATGGATACAGTCAAGTACAGAAGTTTGTTTTTGTGGGGAAACATGTATGAGTCAAAAACCGTATGTTAACAAAAGTTTTCCTAAACTTAACCAAAAAGTGACTGAATGAGGCTAAACGGACACCTGGGGTCTAGTTGAATAGTCCTTCTTGACAAGGAAAATTCCTGAGTGAAATGACCTGGGAGTAGCAGTCATGCTGAAATCTGTCTGAATTTTCTAAATCATAAAGAAAAGTGCTTCAGTGCTTCCTTTGACTTTTTAGCAGAGGAAACACTAGAGCATCCTTTGTGAAAAGACGGAGATAATTCGGAACTACAATTCCTTGTGGCTACAATTTTCAAAGCGATGCTGGGTTGTGTTTATCCAGCTGTACCAACTGATTTGTTTGGATAAATATGAGGAAATTGTGTTGATAGTGAGACGCCTCTGGTGTTTTACTTATTTCCTTTTTTTTTTTACCATAATCCATAATACTCCATAATGTCTTAAAGTTCAAATCCTTTTTTTTTCTTTCATTTTTGGTCACATTATTATTTAAATGCGACCTTCATCACACTTCAGTGTGACCTGTACCTGGTAACCAGCATGCGCATAAGAAAACATGATGTCACACGCAGTGCACTGCGTTTACGGAAGCAAATATAGATGCTATGCATGTTTGTGTATTAATTTGGACATTCTTGTTTGTTGAACAGACAAAATTATGACCTACTAATAAGGGAAATCAGCAAGTCATACGTGTGTGGATACAGAGTCAGAATCGTCTGTTTCACTTCAATCAAGTATAATCAGATTAAATGCAACATGAACATTCAGACTGAGCTCACTTTAAAAAGGATACAATATGTACCTGATATAGTGAAAGGTACCTGGGTCAAATTTTAAAAATAAAATCAGATTTGTGCCATTTAGGCTGTGATAAAAAGATCTGAAATGGGTCACACATGAGCAAAATAGTGGGATTTGAGTCACTTTTGCCTGCAGTGTGAACTGAATATAATGGATTCTATGTGAAATGATGCCTTAGATGGAATATCTAAAAGGCTTTTTAAACATTTAGTAAGCATCCTTAGTTTCAGAGCTGCAGATTCACATACAGGTCAGAGAAAGCAGTTTAGTTGTCTTTTCCTAAGTCCTTCCGTATTTTTTCCATGGCATTTTGTAACAAGGGACAGCGCTTAGAGAGAGATGAAAGGTTTTTTTTGTTTGTTTGTTTGTTTTTTTCTTATTTATGTATTTAAATTTGTTTTGGTTTTTTTTACCAGATGTGTTCAGGTGTCTTGACCAAGTATGTGTAAAGGTGAGAATTAGAGCATATTGGTCTTCAGGTTACTCAAGTGAATTAAAGCAATTTCTTTTAATTTTTGTGAAGCTGTTTAGAGAATTTTTCCCCCCATGAGACAATAAAGATTAGTTTGCAGTAGCCTTTATCATCCTGTTTGAAAAAATCAAATTATTTATTAAAATATTGAATAATGCACCATATGGTGTCAGTTTTGTTTATTATTGTCATGCACAAACTACACCACCCTCTGTCTTACACATAGACATTGAAGAATCGTTCTCTCTTGACGAAACAGCTCTTCATGTCCCATCACAGATTATCAGGGTGCCTGGAAGTGTCCATTTTAGCACTACAGCACCAAAGCCTCCCCACAAAGATTTTTCAGTGCCAAGAAAGGACTTGTACTGAACTGCTGATAACTCCTCCAAGAGATAAGAGTACGTTTTGAACCAGTGTTCATCTAAATAAAAGTGGAACACATCAGCGTCTATAGGTGTGTGAGGAATATAAGTGGATGCTGTGAGAAGATCAAAACTGCATCAGGGTCATTTTAAACCAAAGTCCAGGAAAAATACATTTTTGAGTAAGATATGCTGATAACTATAAAACATGATCAAAGACTTGTTTTTGTATAGCTTTCAGGCTAAAACCACAGCTGTTTTACAGTTTAAAAGCTCAGAATGGTTCCACTTTCTTCTTTGGTTGATGATTTTATGGTAACAGCTCGAATTTCTCATTCCTGTTAGACCATAAACTTCAGATTTTTTTAAGTGTTTTTTTTTTAACAAGGAGGGGAAATAATGATAAAATGAATGAAAAATGTACATGTTAAGTCATATGTTTGGTGTACATTTTTGTCTTTAACTGTGTGGTAACAAAAACTTGTAATGAATCAGATCTCTGTGAAATGTTGATTGATGATTTTTGGTCCGACTTTGCGTGATAAACACTGACTCACTACACAGCTGCAGTTTGGTTTAAATCCTGTGTGCATGGCACTGTGGGCTTTCTGAGTAATGATGCTTAAATCCTACTAACAGGCACAAAAGGTATGACTCGGCTGTCTCTGACTCAGATATGAATCAGCAGCTAATGTCACAGCTCTTTGGATGAGGAACAAGTTGAAGGAAATCAGATATTTACCTCAGGCTGGAAATTTTAAACCTTTTTCATGGGAAATGTCAATTTCTGAACTTGTTTGGGTTTAGTAGTATTGAGAGGAAAGCTTTACCTTTGCAGTTTGAGTTTTAGAACCACTATATATGATATATGTTTAACTGAGCCAGCAGGTTGAAGACCTGTATACAAATCATGCTAATAATTACCACATGCCAGCGCTAGCTGTTGCTTTTCAGACAAGCCCCTGCTCTTCCCAGGAAAGGAGCTGACAATACCTTTAATTTCCTCTTGTTTTTTATTCTGGTGATGTTTAGTACTTGGAAAAACCATGTTAGTGGCTGACTTTGTTTGTTGTAAATCTGAAACTTAGAAGGGTTTTAAAAAAAACTTTTAATTTTTGTGTTTGTAATAATTTTCTCCAGCTATTTGGCTATAAAGAGACATCTTTAATCTGAGATAATGTTGCTCTTCTAAAGAAGAAGATAATCAGTCAGAAGACGCAGATGCCTTGGTTTGAATTACAGCTACAAGCTTTGAAATAAACATCAAGGAGATTTCAAAGGATCATCTGCTTAGAAAAGTCTCACTTAGGCTGGAAAGAAAGTTTAATAGCGTATAAGAAAGCCCTGTGTAAGACTGGAGCAGATTATTATTCATCATTGATAGATGAGAAAAAGAACAACCCCAGGTTTCTCTTCAGCATGCCAGGCTGACTAAGAGTCATAGTGCCGATGAGCCATGTTCTCTTAACTCGCAGCTGTGGCGACTTCATGAATTTTTTTTCTGAACTTCTTGAGAAAATAGTATCAACTCAACTATGTGCCCATTTGAGCAGAAATAATCAGTTTGAAGAGTTTCAGTCAGGATTTAGAGCTCATCATAGCACAGAGACAGCACTGGTGAAAGTTAACAATGATCTTCTCATGGCCTCATATAAAAGACTCCTGTCTGTACTTATCTTGTTAGAGCTCAGTGCTGCATTCGACACCACTGATCACAACATTCTGCTACAGAGGCTTGAACATGTTATTGGGATTTGGCTGGTTTAACCCTGTAAGACCTGGATATAGAAATAAATTAGGAAAAGAAAAGATTTGCCTGCTAGATGTCGTTGTAGGGGGCCTCAGATGCAGAAAATAATGTATTTAATCTTTTTAGTTTTTGAGTTAGTTTTGAAAGCAGAATTTCTGTATTTCTGCTCACATTGACTGAACAAATATAAACTATATTTAAGGACTAATTTGCAGGTGTGGTTGTATATTTAGCCCCATAACAGAATATATTGTGAATAATAATCACATAATAGTCACAGTTATGAAAAGTGATTTATTAAGATAAACATGAAAATATACAAAACTTACTTACAGAAGGTCTTGGACTAGGGACTCTCATCTCATGATGATCGGCCATATTGAACATTCAAAGACCTCCTGAATGAATTTTGTCATATCCAGTTGCAATGATAGTCCTGACAGTTCTTTTCCTCAGAGAAGCACTGAACACAGCGTGGTTGTGGCCCTCATGCTCTGCATCGTCTTCTCTTTTTCTTCTCTACAAACTCATGTCTTTACGTACCTCCTCTGGGGGTTTGTCTGCTGACCTCTTGGGTTGGGGACCCGCACCCTCTGAGGTACTTGATAGAGGTACTTGATTTCACCATCTGTGTGAATGCGTTCCTGGTGCCTGAAGATAGTCTCTGTCTTTGGTGCTGTGCTACATGCCAAGCATCTTCTCACTTCTCAATGGGTATTGGTGTTTATAGATGCTCCATTCTCTGGCAAGCTGCAGTCATTTGTGTTTCTTGACAGAGCCTCAGTCATGTCTGCTGTAACAAACTTCTGAAAAGTGGAACAAAAGTAGATCATTGGTGATGCCTGATGCAGCAAAATCAGTCATTGGACTGATGAAATCCTTTCTCAGCCAGCAGTATCCATCGCAGCGCCTGGAGTTTGTTTTTGGTCCAGGTTCACTGTCAACCTCATCAGCTGGTCAGTCAGTAGTTTGGAAGTTTTCTTTATCGATTTCATCTTCATCTGTCTGACTCACTTGCATCACTTGAATCCGATTCCATTTCAAAATCGCTCTCTCCGTTAATCACATCCTGCACAGTGAAGCGAGGACTTTCAGCGCTGGTGGCATTCTGAGATGGAAAAAGTAAAAAATAGTTAATACTTAAAGAGTTCAGGGCAGAAATTCAAGTATTTTCTATGATAAACCATTTCAATGCAAATTAATTCTATTACACTTTTACAAACTGCTGTCTGGCTATCTTAGTATGCTCTGTCAAGATAATTATCACCTGTACCTCAGCAATCCAACACCCCAGACATTAAAACTAAGCCCATCTTCAGGTACATTAGAAGCAAAACCTTGAATAAAAACAGACACCCCTGCCCTAACCCTTCCTGAAACAATTCAGAACATTCAGAGCCTGTTCAAGCAGCTATTTGGAGAAAACACATGATGAAAGAAAAACTGATTAAAGTTGCCCTAAACGTCAGAAACAATTGAAACTCAGTTTAGAGCTCATTTACAACTGAATTATTGTGAATCATGAAAGTCTTTATATTCTATGAGTTCTTTTTGTTCATGAGTGAACACAAGCGTAGTGCAGTGTCCCCATGCAATGTGTCAGGTGCACAGACCATTTCAGCTACCACTCTAACTCAGCATTTCACTATTGCAACATAGATATAAAAAGCTCTTAAAAACTTTTACCGGTGGGTAGCGGCGACCAGACGTGCCAGCGTCCACCCAACCGGAAGTGTATTATAAGTTGTATTATATAAAAAGCTCTTAATCAAATTTGATTGTTTTCCAAAATAACTAAATGTCTATGTGTTCAAAATATCATAATAAATCCCCAAAAATATATTTTAGAAGTTTTACTTACTTGAGTTTTGTCAGATCAAGTTGAATAAAACAAAGAAATGACCCTGATTAGAAGTTTAGTGTGAAGTCTTGGGCAGATTACCAGGCCTGTAAACCCATTTTCTCTCCATTATCCTTATGAAGATAAAACAATGAAACCCAAGGAAAATATAAATTTTGTCCTGAGTTAAAAAAAAAAAAAAAACAAAACAAAAAAAAACATCTGCAGATATTTATCTAGGAAGGCTAATAGTGATGTCTTAATATTGCAACGATCATATCTATCTGATAGATTTCAGTTTGTTAATGTAAATGATGAGTCTTCCTCACACACCAGAGAAAGTTACGGAGTTCTTCAGGGTTCTGTACTCAGATTTACTTATCAATTAAATCTAATGAAATCAATCAGTTTGTTACAAAGATGTCTTAGAGACCTAAAGACCTGGAAAATTTTTAACAAAGCTGAGGTTGTTGTCTTTGAACCTGAGAACCTCGGGACAAAACTGTCTAGCTATGTAATTAATCTGAATGGTAATATTTCAGCTTCCAGTAATACAGTGAGGAACCTTGGAGGTTATTTATTCATTTATTCATTTATTTTTACCAGGATTTGACCAGCACTTCATTAAAAAGAGACATAATTCTTTACTGGAAATCATTGCATGGCCTTAGGAAGACTTCCAGACTGTCTGTGAACACAGTTCACCCTGAAATCCAGAAGTTAAAGTTCCATTATGTATGTGAACACAATCCAAAAACACAATTGTCTTCTGAGGGCCAAAACTGATTTAAAATAGTCAGTGAAAAAACTAAATGCTAAGCCACATACTGCTCCATGAGTCGGGCTGCTGAACTGGCCTGCCTGCAATCCAGACCTCACATCAACAGAAAACATTTGGAGCCTCATGAAACTAAAACTCTGGCAATGAAAGTTGAACAGCTAGAATCCTGCATCAGACAATAATGGGACAACATTCCTCTCCTAAAACTCCAGCAGTGGCTGTGATCTGATTAGTAATTTGTGTAACAGGCTCCTGATTGTGTCCATGTGTGTCTGGTAATTATACCCATGCTGTTCACCGGTTTTCCTTGTATTTAAAGGCAAAGGCAAATTTATTTGTACAGCACATTTCATGATCAAGACAATTCAAAGTGTTTTACATAAATCATGACAGCAGGGTGCAGAAAGCAATACAATTGCATTAAAATAAATAAATAAATAAATAAAGATTAAAAGAAATACAATTAGTGAAATAAAAGCAGAAGGAATATACTAAAATAAAATAGATAAAATGCAAGAAATAAAGTTAAAGGCAATATTAAAACATGATTTCAGCTTAAAAGAACCAGATGTAGATTTTGACTTCTAAATAAAAACTATTGACATGCAGCAGAGAACAGGAGGGTCTTCAACCTTAATTTAAATAAACTGAGTGTTTCAGCTGATCTGAGGCTTTCTGGGAGTTTGTTCCAGACATGTGGAGCATAGAAGCTGAATGCAGCTTCTCCATGTCTGGTTCTGATTCTGGGAACTGATAAGAAACTGGATCCAGATGACCTGAGGGATCTGGTAGGTTCATAATGGGTCAAGAGGTCACTGATGTATTTTGGTCCTATTTAAGCCTCCTCTTTTTACTCCTCCAGTGTCAGATTGTCTGCCATTTTCACAACAATCCAGTGGTTTTTCACAGCTTTTTCACCAGAGTGTATGGTCTTGCTTTTTGCCTCAGCCTTGCCTCAGCTTTTATTTTGGATTTCTGCCTTCATGTTGATGACCCTAGTCTGTCTGTTTTAAACTTGCCTCCTTGCCTTGTCCATGACCAGCCAAGATTACTGTTTACACCCAGAGATACTGACCCTTGCTGGCACCTTTGTTACTATTCTGGCTCACAGATTTAATAATTATATGGATTTCTTACGAACCTGCTCTGCAGTTTTTTGGGACTATGTCATTCATCCTGTCATCCCTAAGCGCTCCCCTCTGTTAACTTCAGTAAAGCATCTAACCACTTTGTCAGCTGCTTCCCATCTCAAGCTCACATCTCCCTCAGCTAGACTCAACCATCTAAAACTTTCAAAACTTCTTTTCAATCTGAGTTAGTGTTGTCTGAGTCTGAGGTTCTCTGGTCTTTACAGCAACTGGTCTCCTCACTCTCCAGACATCTAGAGAAAGCATTAAAAGAAAAGAGGATGCTACAAAACAATAAACATTACCCTGTAATCCAACTGTATGAGACGTTTTGCTGCCATTAAATTCAAAATGAGCAAATATTCTCCATGGAAGAGTAAAATGTCTGTTTCTTTTTGATAAATCCTATAGTTAGGGGGGGATCTAGTCATGCCTTAGCGACTCCCACATGGTTTAAAGTGCCCAACTTTGTAATTTGAGGACTTGTTTTTTGGGGGATGTGTCCTAATATTAAGAAGTTTTTTTTTGTTGTTTTGTTTGTAATTTCCCTCTATAAGCAGGCCTTTTTTCCAGCATTTTTGCATATTTGTAGCTTTCTGTGACATTTTAAGTTTACTTTTGGATACCAAATGTGATGCTTGCTTTTCTGGCAGTACATCTGTGCCTGAAGCATTTCACTGCTGCTGTGTTAAAATGGTAATTTTAATAAACTTTTGTTGAGGTAATGAGGGAAAAAAAACACCACTGTGGCTGCCAGGAAATATGCAGTTTCACAGGACATGCATTTTTAAATGCTTAAAAACATTAAAGAAAAAAAAAAGTACCCTCAATACATTCACGCAATGTGGATGAGTCATCTCTGTCCAGTAGAGTTTTTGGGGTTTTTTTAAGCCGACTTTGTAAATTTATTTCCAAAAGAAGCTCTGGTGTGTTTGGCAACTAGTTTTAAAAGAATATTTATGTTTTCAGTTATTTCCACCAACCTAAAAAGCTGCAGGCCAAGCCAGCGGCATCACAAATGATGGTTTACTCACTCTTTTACAGCTGGACAGCCTGTTTTTCAAATGATCTCCTTGGTAATGACAATAATTATCACAGTCCGAGTCCTTAAGCAAGGTGTTTTTGGCTAGCACCGTCCATTTCACTACTCAGCCCAGAGCCTGTCATCATTAGGTCCTTTGGGAGGTTCATATGGCAAGACGACTGCAGATGTGTGTGTGAAAACAAAAGCTCAGTCCCACTGTGTGAACCAGAGAAGGCAGTTTGGCTTAATGCCAGGCGGTGAGATCTTATCACCAGTGCCATGACCTTATGTTGTGTAGAAATATTTCTCCAGAATGTGGGTACATTGTGTGTGTGTGTGTGTGTGTGTGTGTGTGTGTGTGTGTGTGTGTGTGTGTGTGTGTGTGTGTGTGTGTGTGTGTGTGTGTGTGTGTAAAAATGGGGGTTTGACAAATGCGGTTTTGAAAAACCTAAGAGGGGGTGTGTTAAGCAGAGCTGGGGGGTTTAACTGTGATATGCATCTGTCTTCACTAATGTGTGTTCCTGTAACAACATCATCTTCTGTGTGATCATAACCACGGATAACATTTTTTGTGTATCCCTCCAGGATGTAAAGAAGTTGTGTGGAGTTTAAAAAGAAAAAAGTAATAATAATAATATATTACAAATCAGCTATAATTTTTTAGTGAAAGGTCCAGAGGTACAAGTATAATAACGAGACAGCATTTTATAGAAGCATTTAGAAACTCTGGGAAAAAAAGTGAATAATATTATCTGCACTGTTTTCATTCCCTCTAATGCACAACCTGTCTTCTTCAAATCAGGTTAAATCTACTTCAAACAACTATATAACTGTTTTGCTTTTTTTCTTCTTCTTCTTTTTCCACTTACACTCACCTTATTTTTCAATTTGTCTATTGCTGATTTTACATATTTATGCTGGATGTGACAAGAGGGTTGGGGGGGTAAGAAGAAAGTAAATGAAAAGAAAATGAAAGAAAGAAAATTCAAGAGAAAAAGAGAGTGAGGAGACAAAAGAAAAGAGAGCAAGAAAAAGGATAGACCATATATAAGGAAACAGTATCAGCTATTATTTACATAACAACAACAACAACAAAACACCTTCAACAACTTTAAGAATGTTAAGTTGTTGGTGATTAAACCCACAGTGACTGTCTCAGCATGCAGGTTAGATAACTGGTAAGTGATCAGTGATTGTGCAAATGCAACCAGGCCACCACAAAGATCAGAGCCATCACAGGGGACCCCAGGATCCAGGAGACCAGCACCCCAAAAAAGCATGTATCCCAGCCAGCCTACTACCAGGATGACCACGCATCCGCCCAGAGGGTGGCAGAAAAAGGCCCCAACCAGAACACGGTTCCTTCTGGCAGGACTGCCGCTGTCGACTCCGTCAGACCCCTACCCCCCGTCCTCCGATCGCCCAGGAGGATCGGGTCCCACTAGACAGCCACCTAATGCAGCCAGCGCCCACCCCGACACCCAACAATGATTTTGATTGATAGTAATATTTGTTAGCATCCAGCACTTCTTTTACATTGGCTAAAATGCATTCCCTTAAAATTCAATTTAATTTGTGAATGTGATTTTATAACCAAATATGCTCCATTGCATGTTTAAATGAATAATAATATTAATAATAATACATACATACATACACATAAACATATTTGTGGTAGCATTCATATATACCAGAGGGCCAGTTTGTTGCTGTTGCTGCTCTAAGCCCACCACAACAGGCTAATGGATCACTGTCAGTGTGTCCTGTAATTACTGGGATATGACTGTGTCATTATAGAAATACCGTCCCTCCTCCATCATTCCATAGGGTTAGATGCATGTGTGTGCATGTGTGGGTGTGTATGCTTCTGCTTGAGTATTCACATAAACAATAACCTCAGTGTGTGTCCATTTGTCTGGTAAAGCAGCTTCTGTATCACCACTGGGGTTTTTTTTTTTTTTTTTTTTTGGTCTCAGATTTGTTCAGTTTCTGAAAATATTAATCATTTCAAGAGTTTTATGTCCATGTTAAAATTAAGAAAGCTGTCACTTTGGCTAAACTACTGCTAGGAAAGCTATAAATAACATGATTAATTAAAGTGGAAGAATAGTGCAAAAATAATTTAACCCAACAAGGCTAGTTCAGAAAGAAAGAAAGAAACAGCAGACCGTAGTAGACCAGCTCTAATCCTGCTGATTAGCTGAATTCCTGAATGCATCCAACAAGCAGTAGCCATATACACTGTATTCCCAGCTTTTAGTTGTGTGATTAAGTGCAGAAAAAATTCCAGAAGTCCAAAGTTGGCAGTGTTCCCTAACCATACAGGACTCGTTACCAAAGTATTTAATAAAATGGAGGAGACATATGTTGTAGATGGTACAAGTGAGGATAAATATAACAGAATATAAGCTTGTAAAAAAAATTATTTTTTCGGTCAACAAGGTTTAAAAGATATGTATAAAGTTAGTAAGATTATCTTTTATTATGGCAAGTCTTTTGTTATGCACACCAAGTACTTTTACCCTTTAGTGACCTAAAATACTAAGCAATTTGAAAAATGTGCTTAAAGTGACTGGCTGTTTGCTCTAATTTTTATTATGTCATTTGGAACAATGAAGGATACGTAGCTGAAGATTATAAAATATTTAATAGGAACATGAAGTAATTTTCTTTTAAAGAAAGAAAATGTAAAACGGCTTTGATGTATGATTAATCAGAGATTACTGCTCTAAGACTATATTATATAAGCGTATTAGGAATATATAAAATATCAGACTGGCACAAACATGTTTCACTCTAAACAGCAGACATACTCACACCATCATACTAACGTTCTCACTGAAAACAAACACATTATAATTAATGAACATGGACTGCCGTAATTTATTAGGCTGTCACTATTGTCTCTGATTTATTGGATATACTTTGCATGAAAAATATGTAATGTCAAGGTGTCAATAACCAAATATCAGCGAAAAATGTTTCCAATCACTCTTCAAAAGCTCAGGTTGTGTTGTGGCTGTACAGCGTTCGTCACTAGCATGTCCTTTGCCACTAATGCTATTTCTGTCATGCTTGGCAGTGTTCTGAGCCAAACACTTTTTACAGTTTATAGTCTCCACTGCAGAAAATGATCTGTGGACCAAAAGCAGAATCTGAATCACATTTGACTGGAAACATTAAAGTCTGCTGGGATTTTTTGGATTGCAAAACAAACTGTTTCTGAAAGGAGACTTGTGTGTCTCCCCGCTCTCTGCCAGACCCACTCAGCTGCTCATTTGCTGATCTCTTTTTCTGTTTTTTCTATGAGATTTGGATACAGTTTCTGCTCACGCTTGCCTCCTCGCTGTTTACAGTCATGTTCTTACAAATATTTAATTTCTCTTTCTGTCAAAGAAGTGATTATGTTGAAACAGTTGGAATCCTGTAATTTAGGAAATCTTATCAGGAGCATTTATGTTACAATTTTTTGTGTGTGCGTTTGTTTTTAAAAGGTCAGCTAAGAACCAATCCCAATTTAGTTTCTTGGGGGTTTTTTTCCCCCTGTCCCATTGCTTTTCCCTTCCCCCTCATCCCCTATTCCCCTAGAGAAATGAAATACCCCTTCTTTACCATTATACATTGTCAGAAGTGTCATTTTGAGGTTGTGTGGCCCTCACCCTTCATCCAAAAGAGAACTGAGATAGCTCTCCCCCTAAACATGCACATGCAAAACAAAGGGGAGGGGCCAAGGAGTTGGGCTAAAAAGTATAAATGGGATTCAGCCTAAGTCAAAATTTGGGAACTTCAGTTCAAAATTTCTGTTACTGCAGATGAACATTTTTTCTATAATTCAAATTTCAGTATGAACCTAAAGACAAAACGTACGCAAATGAATGAGCACCTCTATAGCTTTCCCTTTTTAAATGTCTGACCTTAATGTTTTTGTTAGATTTTTAATAAACCACTTAGAGAGGCTAGGTAGCTCGATTTATTGTACATTTATTGACGCTCTCCTTAAAAAGATTTGCCATGCACTCTGCTTCGCAGTTTCTTAGCTTTCTGTAAAAACAGCTAAAAAGTTATGACTGCTAATGCTTGGACATGACCCATTGCTTTGGCTTTGGATGCAGAAGGTACCCAAAGCATCACTTTTGGACCTGCAGGGTTCCTGAACTGATAATGTAACATGTACTGGACATGTCAGTAAGGCTATGTGCAAAATGTCAAAGCTTTCTGCAGAAAAATATTTCTAACTGTGTATTCCAACACCTAACCAGAATGCTCTCTTAACTTTTGTCAGACACTGTTCAGGGATAAAGAAATTGATTTGATGTGAGAACCAAATAAAGACTGAAAACAAGGTAAATGGAAAAACAGCAGTATCAAGGATGGGCCTGAACCTGAGTCTTGTGCTTTGGCATCAGATGTGCAACCTCTTCCTTTCTTCCAGTCTCCTTGCAGAGTATGTTTGTTAAATAAGCAACATAAAACAATGTTTTCCTCTCTGTGTTCATTCTTGGCACAGCTGCTGCATCACCTGCAAATGCAGAAGGATGATTGGCAAAATGCAGCTATGAAGCAAAACTGAAAATGCATGCAAACGGCTCTTGACCAGACGTCTTTATGTGACATGCTGGGAATGAGAATGTGTTGATTAAAATAGTTGATGCCCACAGAGCAGAAGTATTGGTTTGGAATGTGATTTAGAAATTGCAGTTAAGAGGAAAGGCAGAAGTCACATTTCAGATAATGCATGTTGTATGTGTATGAGTGTATATAAGATGGAGAGAAAGATTTTGATCAGGTGTGTTAAAATTGATAATTGTGTGTTTTTATGTAGAGCACTTTGTGCTACTTTTTTGTAGGAAAATTGCTTTATAAATCAAATTTGATTTGATTTATGATTAATAGAAAGAAAAACTGGAAGTTGTAGTTGTCTTACCAACAGTTCTTCGTAACAACAGATTTTTATGTTCCTTAAATGTGTTTGAAACTAAACATGACCTTCACAGAAGAGTTGTCTAAGAGCTGACACAACTTTGCCTACTTTCAGGTGCACAGAGAAGGTAAAAGTCTAAAGAGGTCAGAACTCCAGCAATGTTTTTGGTATATATAGAACGACTTTATTTTTTGACCGAGTTTTAGCTTGTGGCCTTCATAAGGGTCAAACAACAAAGTTGTTGTGTGGTTAGTGTTACTGAAGTTCTGACCTCTTTATAAAAGAAATGTAAGTAAAAAGGAATTTCTGTGTCATCAATGCAAAATACAACATCAGATGTTTTCAGTGTCTAAACAAGCCTGATCCATTTTGAAAACAAGTTCCAGGGACACTAATTTCCAAACATTCCTGAAATTTAACTCCATGTTAACATGACAGCATCACACAGTTGCTGCAGATTTGTCAGCTGCATCCATGACGAGAATCTCCCGTTCCACCACATCCCAAAGCTGCTCTATTAATTGGACTGAGATCTGGTGACTATGGAGACCTTTGGAGTCCAGTGAACTCATGTTCAAGAAAGCAGATGATTTGAGTTTTGTGACATGGCACATTATTCTGCTGGATAAAGGGATGGGCCCAGTTGGGTGGTGGCCAACCAACCGGGCATTGTGATCATGGGTAAGCAGCAAAGGAAAGCCGTAATAATCGTTAGTCGAATTAAAATATCTGGAAAAAGGAACATGAGGAACTGAAGAAATACCAAGGACTCAAGAAAGAACTGGAGAAAGTTTGGAAGGTGAAGGCAACAGTAGTACCAGTGGTCATCGGAGTACTGGGGGCCATGTCCCTACACTGGAGAAGTGGCTTCAACAAATACCTGGAGAACCATCAGACATCTCCATCCATAAGAGCACAGTCCTATGGACAGCTGACATACTAGGACCCTCAATCTCCCAGAGGACCCAAGCTCGATATATCAGTGACTTCTGTAACAAGATACAACTAAATCTGTTATGAATTACTTCAGTGGGCCCAAACAGAAGTTTTTGTCATGGCCTTCATGGTAACTCAACCTAAACATTGTGGGGTCTACAGAACTAGAAGCCAGAAATAACAGGGGGAAAAAAATCCCCCAAAGATGGATTTGAACACAGATGTGGCTACAGAGTGTTTTCAAGCTGTGATACTTGACACAAACGTGCAGTAATAAATTCTAAAACTACGCTCAAACTTGTACTTTGGTTTTTTTTTTCATTCAACTTGTTAAACTGTAAATGTTAACATGACACCTTTTAAAAACTAGGTCAACTTTCATTTGCTTCAGTATAAAAAGTAACAAATTCATCCTTCTGTATTCAATATAACATGCTGCTTGTACTTGCAGTTGTAATTAAATTAACTGCTGTTCTTGGTGCTTTTGCATGAAAACAAAAACTTTTGTTTTGCATGAATATCACTTTCTCTACTCTTTACATCCTTACTGTCTGTCACCAAAACTAATATTCAGTGTCCAGAGTCCTGAATGTCAATAGCAAGGTTATGTGTCTTGTAGTTCAACTTGCGTACAGTCCAATTTGAAATGCAATTCACTACTATTATTTTATTTATTTTTTTCATGTTAAAACCCTCTCCTGAGACGCTGCCCTTAATCTGAGCAACTGTTGAAGAGATTAAACTTCCAGGCTGCAGTTCATTGTGAGGATGATGAACGCTGACACTGAAGAAAACTGAGCAGCTCTTGTTTGCAAAGAGCAGAAAACTGCTTGAATTTTGGTTGAACTCCAACTACGATAAATTACATTGCCTCAGTACATTGTGGTGAACCATTAGCAGCTCATGTAAGTGTCTGATAATCACATTTTTATCTTTATTTGGCAGGCAAGGTGTGCTGAACAAGCAAGCTCTTGTTAATTACAGGCAGCCACAACTGGGAGTTGCACTCTTCTGCTGATTACCACAGAGAGGATCTGACAGGGCTGCAGGCAGGATTTTAGATGGGTCATGAATCAAAATATGCCTCCATCCTCTCATTCTTTTTGTTTAAAAGAAACCCTTTCTTTTTCGATAACGTGTGATGAGGACAAACATCTTTAAAAGTCCCAAATGTCCAGCAAGCTGAGAGCATTTTCTAAATGGAGGATTTGTCCTTGAACTAAACCCGCTTAAAGACCTGCCCAAACCGAAGAGGGAAAACAGTAACAGCGGTTGATTGTTTGTAGGGATTGAAATAACAGACATGTCCTTGTCCTCAATAGCAAAGTGAAACAGAAAAATAAAGTGAAACTTCCCCCAAACAGTAGAAGTTTGCAAGCTAACATGTGGCCAACTTTGAAATAATGAGTCTTAGGAGGTTGTGTTAAAAAGAAAATCAGTTTGCTTCCTAAACACTCTTTCATGCTAACAGTTGGTGCAGCAAAATGTATATGGCGATTTGATTATTTTGTTTTATTTAACCTTTATTTTTCCAGGTAAAAATATTTGAGAACCAATTCTCAACCGAAAGGAGAAAAATATATTAAAGTAATATTAACAGAAAAGAAGAAAGAAGAAGTATCTGTATGTGTATGCATGCATGTATGAGTGCATAAAAAAGATCATTAATAATTTGTTGCAGTTTGAACTTGAAATGGTAAGAACTTTTAAAGTTGTGTGTTTGAGGGTATTTTGGAAATTTTTCCAGTCGTTCTCTGCTGCAAAGCAAAAGGATTTGCATTCAAAATCAGTAGAGGTGTTGAGAATGAAAAACTTAATATATTTTCTTGAGCTAAAGGTACAGGTACTGCAGGCAATGTGAAGAACAGATTTCAGATATGGTGGTGTCAGGCCCAGGGGTTGTGAAACCACTTTCACAGTGACAAAGTGAAACCAGTGATGAAGCCGCCCGAGTATGACGAGAAGAACCAAACCAGCAATTTGTAAAGATCACAGCGGTGAATGGGAAAGCGAGCGCTAGTAGCAAGGTCTCTTTCATAATATTCCAGTCGATGTCTCACTATGGGAAGCAAGCCTCTCAACAGCCCTCAGAAGCATTAATATCATTATGGTTGGTGAACATGTGAACGTATCCGTCCGCATCACGTAGTGCCATCTGCCTTAAATAGCTCATGAAGACGGACCAACTCATTCATAAACCTCTTCTCACTCTGAGCATATCTCGTGTCCACGGCTAGTCTCAGCCTCCCCATGGTTAGCACACCAGCTAGCTGCCTCGACTCCCTGCCTGCACACCAGCTCGCAAGGAATGGAGGCTAAAGCCCCTCATATCAGAGGGCTTGGAGACTCTGGGGCCTGTCCCTGTTGTTGAGGGAACAAAATATCAAGCAGAGACCCACAGCAGTTCTGCTCAATTTGCCTGGGGCTGGAACACACCCGACTGGCCATCAACGTCCCCAGCTCATATCAACACTATTCGGTGTTCACCATTAAGAGTCTCCGTAGAAGACTAGCCCGCCAGGTTAGCCTGTCTAGACAGGACCTCTATCTCCCCTCCGCTGGTGCTGAGGTCGAAGAGGAAGAGAAGAAGGGGGCTGCTGCGGTGGTGGTATCGGAGGCTGGAGCCAGCTGGGGCTCCCTGCTTGATGTAGCTATGGATCCCCCGCATGAGGAAGACGTCCTGGATTTGGACTACAGGGAAGACAATGATGTCGCCTCAAACCTTCTCATTTTAGAGGATGAAGAGGAGGACGACGTCTTCATTACTCCGACCCATGCAGCTCAGCAGCTGCTAAGCTTCCGTTGCTTCTCGGGATGGAGATGAGAGTGGCACACCAGCTTCTCCCCTCCCAAGCTCGGACATGCTCGATGTGTGTAAACGTGCTGCCGCCCGACTGGCCATCCCCTGGCCCGCGGTTGTAGCTGAGACCACCAGATCCATCTACTGTACGAAGAAAAGAGATTGCCCTTGGCCAAGAATGCAATGAAGCAACTTCTCCCCGTCTTCCCAGAGCTGCTAGTTGAGGTGGCACATTCATGGAAGGACCGCCCTTACAACAGCAGGAGCCCGATCTCCCGGGCCTCGTCCCTTGACTGTGAGGCAATGGAGAACCTGGGACTGCTCCGCATGCCTCCGATGGAGCCACTCGTTGCAGCCCACCTTCACCCCTAGCTGTTGGCAGTGTCCTCCAGGAGCCCCAGCCTGCCATCCAAGTCGGACTGTTTTCAGTCGGCCCTGACCAGGAAGGCTTATAAGGCAGCAGCACTTTCGGCCCAGGCACTCAATGTCCTCTCCCTGCTCACTGCTCATCGAGCCGAGTTGTGCGAGGATTTTGGGCAAACACAGGACCCACCAATGTGGGAGGAGATTCCAGTCATCACTGATCTATGTCTCTGCATCCAAAGCTGTGCGGTTCAGACCATGGGCAGAGCACTGGGAGCTATGGTGCTACAGGAACGGGAGCTTAGACTCAACCCCGCCAACCTGTTGGATAAGGAGAAGGATGAGATGCTGGACATGCCCATTGTCCCGGAGGGGATTATTGGCTCTGCATTGGCCTCAATGCAACAGTGATGTGAAGCCAAGAAGAAGAAGGATGAAGAGCTCCAGCTCTGCCTCCCTAGGATGCCTCCTGCTCCCTCTCTGCCTTTGCAGTTTCCCAGGTCCCGCATTTCAAGATACCCAAACAGCCAAGGCCCCAGTCCTCCCCGCCTCCTCTGCCCGGTCGGGCCGGTCGGGCCAGCTGGTCCAAGAAACCCTCAGCTCCGTTTGCAACCTGGCCGGCTCCCTCCACGCAAGATACTACCTTCCAGGCCAGGAAGAAGAAACGAGTGGCCTGACAGCCCATCATCTCCCCATTGCAGCTAGATGTTCCTCGTTCTCTAGCACCAACTGTTTGGCTTTCAAGCGTGCATCTAGGGATTTTCCCAGCTGCCACGAACCTTGCAAGAGCATGGAGAGAAAAACGGACATTTTTCAGCAGAGGTTTTGATGGTTACCCCTCTTAAAAGTCCACAAGCACGCACACACACATTGTTCTCTCAGAAAGAATTAAAATATGTTCCGCTGAAGCATCCAGGCCAAAGGCCGGAGCGCAGCGCATGCTGATCGAATTGGAGCTCTTTTCCCTATGGGTTGGTAGACGCTAGACAAGCTTGTCTGGCAATACAGGAAATACCACATCCCATAGTGAGACATCAAGCAGAATATTATGAAAGAGAATTTTAGGTTATTTACATAAGCCCGGGTTCTCTGAGTAATATGAGCGAGACGTCTCACCAGACAACCCTTCTTTCTTGGGTGAGTGAGAAGAGGTGCTTATCTTGAATGAGTTGGTCAGTCCGCATGAGCTATTTAAGGCAGATGGCACTGCGTGATGCGGACGGATAGGTTCACACGTTCACCACCCAATCAGTGTTGGCATCATGAGATTAATGCTTCTGAGGGCTGCAGAGAGGCTTGCATCCCAAGTTATTTTAACCCCTTAAAATAATGCATTAAACAGTCATAATGTGAATAAATTAGAGCAAAAGTTGTCCAAAATGACTGGCAACATGTCCAGGGTTCACCCCGCCTCTCACCTTATAGCAGTTATAGGATTGGCTCCAGCACACTATCCCACGACCCTGATTTGAAGTGGATATAGACAATAGGTGGGTGGATGGTTCCAAAAGTGGTGTGCTATTTATATGCCATGAGATGTAAGGTCATGGAAACCTTCCCAAATATTAACATATTAACATTCTTCATCACAACATCCACCATCACCATGTTTTCATACATGATGAGTTTCATTTTTCACAAATTCTTTTCTATATTCTTGGCCAAAATTGCTTAAGAGCAGGTCAAAAGGGATGACAGAGTGTGCAAATCATTGACATTTGTGATGTCCTAACCAACTAACCAATAATTTGCTCTGCAAAATATTTTTAACATTCACACTTTAGGAATAAAAGTGCATGGTTAGGGTTATAGTAAATATACATATATCTGGTTTGGTCTACATGTTACAAAATGCATGGTTACAGCTGCACTTGTTTATATTAATGCACTTTGATTCCCAACATCTAACATGAACACTGCCCAACAGAAAACAACAGCCTCAGGATATGTTACCATCACATGATTTACAACACTATATTCACTGCTATGTATTAGACAAGTAGACAAATATGATACATTTTGGTTGGTTTTTGTTTTTCCCACCAATCACAGCCCACTTAAGGCTATTGTTGTGTGTTACGGCAATTTGGTATATTTTAAAATACCTCTGACCTTTTAGGAACTTTTTAAATGTAGTACCAAACATTTGGACACATTTCACAGTTTCTGTATGACTTGATGCTGTTGATTTATGAAACTACTTTTTTTACATATTGAGAAGAGCTTATTTAATCCTAACTCTGTTGTTTTCCAAATTTGCTGACCTAAACTAACCAGGTCTAAACAACATAAACACATGGATCCATCCTGCCTTGTAAACAATTCAGGCTGCTTGTGTTGCAATGATGTGGGGGATATTTTTTGGCCCACTTTGGACTCCTTACTACCAACATGGCCTGGTTTAACCAGCACAGCCTACCTGAGTATTGTTGCTGACCATGTCCACCCCTTTATGACCACAGTGTAGTATCTTCTTCATCTACTTCCAGCAGGATAGTGCACCATGTCACAAAGCCTAAATCATCTCCAGCTGCTTTGTTGAACATGACAATGAATTCACTGGACTCCAATGGCCTCCACAGTCACCAGATCTCAATCCAATACAGCAGCTTTGGGATGTGGTGAAACGGGAGATTCTCATCATGGATGTGCAGCCAAATCTGCAGCAACTGTGTGATGCTATCAAATCAATATGGAGCAAAACCTCTGATGGCCGTGCATGTCTTTGTTCATAATATAAAGTTAATTTTAGGCATTTTTCCATACAGGAAGTAGGGAGAAGTATAGTCAAAAGTTTAAGTAGATTTTTTTTTCAACCTGATTAAGATTTTAGAAGGTTTGGGTGACAGAAATCTAATCAAATCAAACTTTATTTATTTAACACTTTCCAGACAAAAGTAACTCAAAGTGCTTAAAACAAATCATCAGGTGCAAACATATGCATACAAAAAATAAATAAATAAAAACACAAGAGCAACGATAAGAGCATAATTGTGCATAAAAAGCAGCTTCTCCCAGCAGGGAAGACGAATGCAAGTTAATAAACATACACACATACATACATACATACATACATACATACGAAAATAAAAACACGAGTTAAATGCAACAGTAAAAATATAAGTTATAAGAAGTGATTTAAAAGAAGCCAGAGCTTCATCTGACCAGAAGTTCTGTAGGAGCAGCTTCTCCATGTTTAGTCCCAACTCTGGGATACAAAGCAAGCCTGATGATCTAACCTGCCGGGAAGGTTCTATCAGAATGTACTTTTGCCCCAAATCGTTTAGAAGACAAAGATGTCGTTAAAAGTTTTTCAACATGAATTCAAACCACATAATTTAGGCTAATATTCGACAATGGTCTCAGCAAATATTGCCAAAAATGAACCTTCAGTCAGACTCGTGAGCATATCCGGTCAGTGGGGCAAACTATGTGGGTCACCAAAGAGGAAGCAAATAAATCTCCATCACATTTTGCTTTCTCGCAGTCTCATGTTCATACCTTTCTCCCAACTCCAACATGCCACTGTGAGTTTGAGTGCCCTTTCTCTCCGCCTCCAGCCCTGCACGCACGTGTCGGAGGCGCACAGAGGGCGCACCGATGTCATTTTTGCTCCAGTCCTCCTTCCTGGTGGTAACCCGCTCGCTCGCTTGTTCGCTGCCGGCTGCGCGCAGCGGCATCTCGGAGCAGGAATTTTGGGGAGTGGAAATTCCGCTGTTACTTTAACGACTCGTCTAGTATTCCTGACATTTCTGCTGTAGCGGTCATTCGCTGCGAACGGAGAGGAAACGGAACAGAAAAAAGGAGTAAAAGACTCGCAGAAAGGCACTCCAATGGCCCTCACGGCTGTTTTTTTCCCACTTACTACCGATTAACTAGTGGTTTCAACATCTAATTTATAATTTTCTTTTTTATTCCCCACTTGGAAGCATGTTTATCGTTCTTGCTGGGTATTAGAAGTGTGAGGTCTGAGGAGGAAATCAGGGCGCACAGCTACCACTTTTGGGTATTGGATTTTTCCTTTTGATTTTTCCCCCTTTTGCGTTTGGATTATTTTATTTTATTTTTTTTTCCAGGAGATGACAAGTTCCCTGTCAGACGCAGGGCTCTGGTGCTGAAGCTCACAGGATGCTGGGGACCATACAACCACCAGATCTCATACTTTGAGACAATATCGGTTATTTCTCCTCTGTGGACGCAAACTGTGTGGACGCTTCTTCCCGTTGTTTCTTCTGTTTCTTTTTTATTTTACAAAATATGGTGTGCCATTTTATAAGGATGCGTAGTGGATTGCTATTGTTCCTTCTCACCCAAGTCATCTTGGTGTCTTCGTTGGCTCAGACTGGTAGGTGTAAGCTGGTTCTCAGTGTACATGTGGCTTGACAACAGGCAGCCTAGCTGAATATTGATCAGTTTTGCACCATTGTTACCTTTCACCCGTTATGCATCGGCTTTTCCTTTGAGAGGACGTTCGCAGGGTCTCAGTTTGGACTAGTTTTGTTAAGCATCATACATTAAATTGGGTTTTTACTATACTTACAGATGGAAAAAATACAGATTTTTTACTTAAAACATTTTTTAAATTACAACAATGTGTCATATAAATAACAAGTTCGATCACCATTTGAATAATTAAAGCCTCTAACGCACAAATACCGATAATGAGATTTTATAATGAATTTAATAATATTAAACACACATATCTTTTAAGGTCTGTGCTTTTCTTTGATTTAAAGGCGCATTTTTTTTTTTTTTTTTTTTTTTTTGGGAGCTTTTGCAAATGCTGGCATTGAAGCATGATCTCCAGGCAACAAGCAATTTTACAAATCATTCACTGAGAAAATTAAATTTAATCATCCAACATGTTTGTTGCTGAGGCAACCCACCTCACCTTTCAGGAGCGCGATCACACCTTACGGCATGCATGCAATAAAACCCTCACTGTTTACCACACCTTTTCTAAAATAACCTGTGAAGTGTAAAGTTTTAGCACATTTCCAGGGTGAGAGAAATTTCTGCGACAGGAACCTACAGCTCCAATGTGTTTATGGGTTCCTTGCGCAAGATCATTTTTGGATATTTGCATTTATGGTCTCCCTAAATTGAAAATGTATTTTAATCTTTATCGCCAGTCAATATCACAGAGCAGCGGAACGCCCGGAAAGCCGGCGTCTCTCCTCTAAACTGAACTTTTTCTCTTCTTTTGCGGTGCAGATAAATGCGGGGGGAACATAGAGATACATGACGCGGACTACCTGACCTCCCCGGGTTATCCCGGCGCCTACCCGCCCTCCCAGCAGTGTGTGTGGGTGATAACCGCCCCTGAAACGGGTCAGAAGATTCTCATCAACTTCAATCCGCATTTTGATCTGGAGGACAGAGATTGCAAGTAAGAGTTCACTTCTCATTCCCGTTTCTTTAGTCTCTCTACTTTCTTCCTCTCTCACGCTCTTGAGCTTTTTCCTCCCTCCTTCAATCCTGCCTGGATACAGTGGCAAATTCTGCCATCTATTGGTGAGGGACTCGTACGTCTGCTCCTAGGGTAGAGATATGGCACAGACTCTGTGCCACAGAGGATACAGGCCATTATTAAAGAGTAAAACCCACGTTTGATGGGCTTTGTAACTCGTGCTTGATAAGAAGGGAGGTTAACTTATGGCACGTGTCTTTGGTTGATGATTTTACAGAGCAGTAAACTCAACAAAGGACTGGCTGCACCAGCTTGATTGATGATGGAGTTCATTTTGCTCATTGCATTAAAAGAAGAGCTGTGCTTATTTTTCATTTGAAGATAAACTCAACCTGTTTGTATTTGTGGGTGGCTTGCATTGCTTTTTTTTTTTCTTCTTTTTTTTTTTTTTTGAGATTATGCCAAGTTAGATTTGTGAACTTATTTTTTCTCTGTATTTTTGCCTCTTCTTTTCATGTTTGTCATATTTCCTATTGATAAAGCACGGACTATGAAAACAACAGGAAACTCTGGTTTATTTTTGAAGGAGTTGCCAAATAATGCAAAGGTGTTTTGCTTTTCCTTGTCTTATAAGGAACACAGTTTAATTTAAGGTCATTAATTAAACAAAATATGGAGAAAAAGATCCAGGAAACTTGTAATGTCTGTTTTATACTACTTTTTTAGCATTTAATGGAAGCAATGATCATCTCTGAGCTTTAAAAAGACAGTTTAAAGCCAAATAAAAATATGTAACCCTGTTTTTTTAATTTTATTTTAATAAATATATGTTTTGCACAGGCCTGTCAGGAAGCAGTCTTACACATTTAGAAAACTTTCTGATCATATACATGTCACATACATTAACTCGAATCCTTCCTGCAAGCTTGATGGTGCCTTTTTTGCATGACTCTGCTAAACTCGTAAACAAGCTCCCACACAGGCACTACATAACCCCTTTATCCCCTCTCATTGACAGAGGAACACAGTCTTGATTGTGTGCATCCATACAACATGGGCCATGTGTTTTTATGGCGGCTCCTTTGTCCTCTTTTTTAAAGGCTCCATAAACGACTCATGCGTAAATCACAGCTAGCTGTCCCGCTCTGCCTCACAGATGGGAGTTCTCCAATACTATTGGATCATGTTTCACCACCAAGGGACTAATAAACCATTAGTGCTTGGGACAGATAGTGGATATCATGTGTCTTTTAGTGGATTACACATCTTCTTCTGCTGTGTTGCAAGCAAACATGCTGAAAAGCTGCTGCCTCAGTCGTTTATTCAGGAGTTGCGTTATTTTTTGTGATAACCCAGGGAGCAGTGTAAATGTGGAATAATGTGGTTTTAGGGCTTAATGAAATGTAATAAATCCTGGTGATAAAACTTGAGACTGTGGCTGGCACTGTAGTACACCACCAGTGGAGTGTTATTGTCTACCTAGATGATTTTTCCATAGGTTAATGTGCTGTAATAAAGCAGTTGTAGGATAAAATATTACACTTCCATCAGGGATCATCATGAGCTAATTGTTTTAGTATCAGGGTGTGGGAGAGCAGATAGGTTTCTCTATTCTTCATAGTGATGGGATTCTTCACTTTGGCCACACGTGCCTGATTCCCCACATAGAAGTAAGAGAGCCCTGATTTCCACTTTCTGATGGCCGCAGGACTCAGAGCTGTGACCGTTGAACAGGCCGACCACCCTGCAGCCACCTCAACAAGTCATTTGGCTGCTGCCTCAGGGGTCTGTGCCTCGCTCGATTGGTTTCATTATTTGTTGTGCGAGTTTGTGTTGGATGATGATGGGGTGTAGCTCATAGCTTTCCGACTTGGCAGGAACTGTGTTGTTTTTGGGAGCGAGTCAAACGTTCGAAATATGCCCGTCGAGGGAGGCCTTTAAGCCGTTTTGGCGAGACCGCAGTCCCACTTAAGAATTTCCTGAAATGGTGGAGTTTTAGTTTGTGGATGGATGGCCAAATGTCAGGGGCAGAGCGTGATGCTGCAGTCAGGAGAGCATGACTGGAAATTGAAAACAGTTATTTTTAACCTTGGATTTAAATAGTTAAACCTTTTTGCATAACTTATATTGGTATTGTGGGGCATTAGTGAGCTTTGAGCATAACATGAAACCATTATCAGCTGCACATTTGGTTTCTTTGATCATTAATTAGGCCCTTTGTCAAGAAATCAGCTTTTTTTTTCTTTTGTAGCCTTTTGAAGCTAAGCTCATTATCTTTAGATGTTGACTGTCAGACAAAAGAAAACGTTTCAGGATGTTCTTAGACTCTGTGCGGAATAATATTTAATTATTATTTATTTCAATGATAAAATGTCAGATAAAGGAAGAAATGTTCACTTTAGCCAGAAATCAAGATGATGTCTAATTTTTAACTTTTTTTAAACTTAACTAAAAGCCAAACAAATTTAGATTAAACAGTAAGATGAAACCCTGAAAATCCTCACATTTTTTATGTAAACAACAAAATTGTGTTTGTTTACTTCTTTGTCTAATAAATGTTTCTAATAAGTCCCTATAATTATTATAAACCATAAAAACTAAAGCAGTGACCCTACGAATATTTGGCTGTAGTCTCTGAAATCAGTGTGAGAAAATCAAAGCAGTGTGATTGATGTGTCTCTAACATCCTATACGGCATTCATTTCAACTAATTGAAATCCATTGCTGGAAATAAAACCCCGCCTCCTCTGTCATTAAGTTGCAGCTCGCTGCTTGCCCATTACCCCCCCCCCCCCCCCCCCCCCCCCCAGTTCCATAATGAAATTATTCAACCAAAACAGAACAAACGTCTTCCAAAGCTGTGAAAAAACGTCTGCATTTAAGTATCCAAACAAAGAAACCATAGCGCTTGCATCTGCTACAGTAACGTGTGTAACTGATTTCCCTCCCCATACACCCTCATCAGCCATAGTTTACAATTATGCTCCCTAATTACATTTTTTAAAAACAGATATCAGCCAAGAAACAGTTTTAGGGGGTAATTTATGAATGGAGAACTATGGGAGGAGTTGCTATGCAACCAGATAAATACTGAATCTACAGGATTAAAACAGGGGCTACAGTTCAACAACAAATCTGTAGCATCTTTTGAGAAGAACTTTTAGGTTAATAGATGAATCTGAAGCTTACAAGGTCGTGGTTACCTTCTGGGTGATGATTCTATCAATGGCCTTTTCCCTTCCACAAACTCTCCGGCACAAAAGTGTGTGCTCAGTGAACAGACGAGAAGCAGCAACACTCTCCTTCAGATGCATAGAGATCTTTTGGCTTTGCCTCTTATCTGGAGCGGCACCAGAACAACTCTTGTCTCATGTCCATGTCTGAAATAGCCTGCGAAGTGAATCCCTGTGGAGTGCGGGAAAATAAAGCAGAGGCATGGATAAGGAACATGCGTCGGCGGCCGGATAATTTGGGACATCTTTTTAGGAGTTGGCTGAACTGTTTCCTCCTACACGAGGCTTTACTGGAACAGTCTGCTTGTCGCACATACACAACACACACAGGCTGTCCAAACTTTCTGTCACTTACAGTATGCTACAGTATGCACAGTGCAAAATCTCCAACACACATTTATACACAGAAGGTAACTTCAAGGGGAAAATCAACCCTTTCCATCTCCTTTTGAAGATGAATATTGAAATAGTAGATCTATTACGTTTGTTTGGTGCTATCTTTTTGTTTCTTTTGACGTATATAAGTGGAAAAAATGAATTGATGGCAGATTAAAGAAACCTGAAAACCTAGGTAAGTGAAACAAATGGGAGATGCCAGAGCAATATGTTAGTCACTATTCCCCTATTTTGCTCATACAGTTTAAGCAACCAGTAAGTGAATATCTAGGGGAAGAGTGCCTCCACAGGATTAGGTTAAAGAGCACAAAGGCTTATCTGAACATTTTAAACTTGGTGCATGCTTGTCCTTATGTCACCCAGATTCTTATACAGTATATAGCCAGAAGCCATAGTAAAAAACTGACATGATGAGACGTTTAGTATTGATTTCTACAGCCACGGAAGTCTAATTTGACCCACCACAAAGCAGCCATTAATAAAAGTCAGTCAGTCATTCACATTTCAACTTTGATAACCCTTAAAAATGGAATCATGCTTTTGGTCTTAACTATGCTGCCTTTTGTAGAAACGCATAAACCCATGAATAAAATAAAATATCTACTAAAGATAAAAACAAAGACTAAAGTGATTAGTATGGGGCTAAACAGCAATCTATGAGGAAAAAGAAATGTAAATTGTGAACAAGGTGACAAAATATGTTAAGTAAATGTGTGCACCCAGTCAACCACTTTGCCAAAATTTGTTAGTAAAAATGTGAAAAATTAAAAAAAGGGGCATGTATTTAAAGTGTTTCGACATTTACCTTAAAAAAAAGTGGCTACCAAACCTTTGTTTAATATATGGCTGCTCATGCCGCCATCACAGGGATTAATTCTTATGTCCGATTTCACTCTGGTCAGATTTTTATATTCATAAAGATTTTGATGCTAAATACTTGAAAAACATGTTGATTCCTGTGGCGGTTTCTAAAATTGTGCTTTTACGTCAGATAACAACCTTCAAGATTTTATAGCTTAATGTAGTTAATAAACTGGCAATCTGGTGTAAAAGCTACAAATTTACAGCAGGAATGAGAAGGATTGGGAAAAAATCAGTCTTGCCATAAAAATGATTACAGCAGTTAATCATGAAGTTACTGCAATGTGAGGACCACCTTGCAATAATAAATGACCACATGAGATCGAGAACTGAGGCAGGAGGTGGGGATATCGAGAAACAGAATGAAAAGGAAAAATAACTTTTAAAAAAGGAAAAAAGATTCCAGACTCTGATGGGAGATTGGTTTCTCCTTAATGTCTTCGCTCTATGACAAGTCAAGATTGTCACAAGACCAACATCTCACAGCCTGGAGGTGTCACATGAATGGAAACACACTCTACAAGCAGATTTGTGTGTTTGTGATGGTTGAATTATTCCAGTCGATCTTGCGTGGGGTGAATGACATTTGCATAAAGAATTAGGACTTGTTAAGGTGTAATACATCCTAGTCCTTGCACAGTATCATCTTTATATAGTCTGATATAGTTTGATGCTTTAAAGAGTAGGAGGTGGGTGGCAGTATGAATGGTTGGAGGAATAGCAAGATGTTTCTAGATAAAACATAGATGGAAGATTGGAGAGATAAATCAAAAGATGGACAAATATGTAGACTGTCATCTGGAATATCTATTTATGGATAAATGGATCGGCAGCGGGATGATTGTTGTTAAAAAGTCAACCGACAGGGAGGATTAATGAATGGAAAATGATGGATAGTTGGCACAGTTACATTAATTGATCGACAGATGGATAGATGGTAAGATGGGCAGCCAAATAGAGGGTGTTTCTGGATGATAGGGGTTATAAGTGTCAAAATTTAATCACATCTAAATGAACTGATGGATGGATTATGCTTGATGTAAAAGAAACAACCTGATTAGCAGATTATCCCTTGATGGAAGGACAGAATGAATAATAATGCAAGAATATACAAACTGAAGAAAAGCAAGCTGGATTAATTTCCCCAGACATGAACAGATGAACCTATAGATTGATGGTTATTGAATGGAGCTTTGGATTATGGACAGAAGGATGTCAGAATGAAAGGATACAAGGCTACATTGGTTGACAGCGGATTAACAGATGTCTGGATGATGTGAAAGCTGAAAGGAAGGATGGATGGAAAAATGATTGTGTGATAATGAAAGGATGGCAGGCTAAATAAATATGAAAGTAAATGTATAGACAAACTGATTTTCTGGTTATGGCTGGATGGATTGATTGCTAGTCAGAAGAATGTTTTCTGATTCAGATCCTGAATGATAAATGGATTACTGGAGGAATGATGAGATGCATTTTTTCTGATGGAAGGAAGGATGTGAGAATGGAAGGTGGAATCAATGAGTGTATGACAGATGAATGACTGGATCAATGATTAAATAAAACAACATGAAGGAAAAATAAGTAGAAACATGGTTGAATAGTCAGAAATTTATAAATGATAGATTAAAGATGAATAAATGAAGGAATCAAATAGTAAATTGAGGAAGTAATGGTAGAACAGATTAATTGTTTAATGGATGGATGGACGAATAGATAGATGGCAGAATGAGAGGGCATCAATAGATAAAGAATTCATTGACCAAATTGAGAGTTATAAAGGATAAATCCATACTGAAATGCTATAAATAGCAGATTGAACAGTGTAGATGGAAGAATGGTAAACAGATGGACACACAGCTGGATAAACTTTGTTCTTCTGTCGTCTGAAACAACATTAGTCAGCGACCCTGACGTAAGTTGTTTAGTCTTTTGTTGTGCCACAGCATGAAAATACACCACATGAAAAATTGTCGTCAATCACAGCTTTTTTTTTATGTGGCTTTAAACTGCGTGGTTGTTTGACCAGTCCTGCACTCAGTGTTCAGCTAGACTTTGTCATTTTCAGAAAAAATGAAAACATGTAGTCCAGATGGTTGTGTTTTTCAATTATCACTGACCACATAAACAGGAAGACAAAATGTGCTGTTGTCACAGAAAGATTAGTCTGTGGCCCCTATCCAAAGAAATCTGGGGAGTGAGTCTTCAAAATTAGCTTAGTTGTTTTTTGTTTTGTTTTTTTGTGTTTAGTTGTGACATTTTACTTCTTTTTAGCTCTTATAAAATAAGATAGAAAGTAGTTCTCTAGTTTCTAAATTAAATCAGTAATTATATCTTGTTAAAGACATTTTTTTAAATATTTCTTGTACAAGCAAGGTCTTACATAGGTGTAGAGTAAAAAAAAGATTAACCGTACCTTAAATTCAAAGTCTGAATAAAGATTTTTATAACTAGTTTTGCAAAGTTGAAGTCATTAGCTTTCTTTTCCTTTGCTTATCAAAATGTCTGAATTTCCTTGTTGTAACAGGATTTCAGTGTGGCATTCCCTCCTGCCGAGGTTAGAAAGCTCAGAACGAAGAGTCGTGCAGTCATTAAATCCTTCATGGTCACAAACTGAAGAAAGAAGAAAGTGGAAAATGAGCAGAAAATATATAGCCTCAGAGATTAAACTTTGAGACGAATAGAGAACAACGGGGAAAAGAGTAGAAGAGAAACAATGAAATGAGAGATTAAAAAGAGAGATCAGAGGGGTGTAAATGGACTTAGAGAGACAGAGGGCTTCAGGCTGGTTTATCATGGTCAGTCTAATCCTGACCTCTATGACAGTCCTCTCACTGTTTCTCCTCCTCCTCCTGTTTTTCCTCAGGCTGTTCTGTCACTTTTCTTTTTCTCTGTTTCTCATCTTTTTTCTCTTTTCACCCTGAACTCCATGTGCACTTGTCCCGTTTTCATCCTTTTTTTCCATTCTGTTCACCATATGCTCTTCTTCTCTGTCTCTTTGCTCAGTTTGACAAATGATAGTGAACTTTATACTTCGTGAGGCATGAGCTCTTGATTTTAAGGAAGAAAAATACAGAGGGATGGAACATTGCCATACTTACAGCTACAACATGATCCTAAAGACTTTTTGTAATGTTGTTGGTGTAAATTAGTCAAATCTCAGAAAAGCAAATGATTACACAAAGAAAACAGATGGTGGCCATAGAGTTTTAATATAGCTAACACATTAGCATGCACTTACAAAATACAGTCAGCATAATTTGTACTGTTTCTGGTTTAATTGTAAATACAAACTCATCAAACCTTCAGTGTAATAATTAATATTATTATAAACTGTAATTGTAACCTTTTTTTGTATAAGAGGAGGAAAAATATGCTTATACTGTGAAATGTTGTCACTACTTTAGTTTTTTGGCTTTGGAGGATGTGGTTCATTTTCTTTTGCTTGTTGTCTATTTAGTCTGTAAATTAAGAAAAATAAAACTAGGAAGCAGAAGTTAAAGTGTTTTGAACTTAAAGTACTATTTTTCTAAACTTTATCCTTCACCATTTGCTATTCTTGCTCAGCTAACTAGCTAGTAGCTAACTGATATTAAGATAGTTTACTTGCAGAGGGTAGCTAACCAACCAGGCAAAAACATAATAGGTGTCAGTGGACTTTCTTTTTTATTTCATCTTCTTCTGTCTTATATTTATAAATTATATTTCATTATGGGTAATAAACTTTTAATTCAGTTTCCTCTACCAGCTCATAAGGTTTTAACTTAACAGGTTATCTTGACAAACAACAGGCTGCAAAATCTAACAGAATAAGGCCAATACACAGGTTTCTTTCTTAAAAGCATTACAGCTAGCTGAGAAAAAAGTTTATATTTATATTAAGAAAAATCTTTACATTTAAATCCTTGGTTTCATTTAACTATGTTGGCCATGTAGCTAGCCTGGCTTGAATCCACATTCATCATCTGTTCTAATCAAAAGGATGCTATTAGGCTATTCTATTATTTTCATCTGTTTTTAATTTATTTATTTATTGATTTTGTGGTGGACAGTGCAGTTGTAGTAGAACAGCCTATTGTTTCTTCTTTGCCTTGTTTGTGTTTGGCTCTGCTAAATAAACTGGAGTGAACATTGCTTTTAGCACCCAGTTGTGAGGACGTTTAGATGTGGCACAGAAAGTTGTTTTGATGTTGACAGACAGAAGTCAACATTCAGAAGTGGCATAGCTGCAGAGCATTTAAAATATTCAATTGATTCAAAAGACTTGTTAAAACTACATGAAAGCTATTTAGAGGTAGTCATGAAATTGGGATTGTCCTTTTGAAGGCACTGTAAACAAAGACCACTACCACTAATTGTGAGATATGGTCAAATAGTTTGAAGGAACATTTTCATTTGGGTTTACAATACTGCTTGTTGCCAGAAGGTTTTGATTTACATACCAGCAAAACTTCTCCTATGTATTCAGTATATCAGAGTAGGAACAGTGGAAAAATACTGTCGTATAAACAGACTTTCACCAGCTGTCTCTGGTCTTTCAGCAGCAAATATTTGTCCAATGGGAGAAAGAATGAACTTTGAATCCTGCTATTGTTTCTCTGATGTAAGTGAATATTGTTTAGAATTGCTTTTCTAAACATTTATGACGACAAGCTGTGAATCAGCTCGTCCATATGGAAACACTGATGCACACGTACTGTACCAAGGGAGATATTTTATAATAGCTCACGAATACACACAGTAACAATCACAATCTGTTGTTAAGGAATTTAGACCTTTTGTGGCTTCCTGCTCGTCGGTGAACTGCACACAAACTTTCACACAGAAATGAAAACACATGTCAGATTAGACCTTAACGAGCAGATTAACGAGGAGAGAGTTTTTGCAGAGGGAGAGGGGAGACCCACTCTGCGACGTCACACACACCACACAGCTGCAATCCCAGGATTTACAGGATGCACTAGCTGATGCACTCCAGATGTCTTTAAAGCATCCCACCCCCCTCATGCCATGACAAGGGAGCTTCCATCAAAATCAACATCTGGACTCTGCTGTGATGATAAAGCTTGTTTCAGTCACTCAGGTGCTCAACTTCTATTGGCTGTTATGTAATCTTCTGGTAAATAAGTAGATGTTTTAAGAAGCAGTAAGGTTTCAAAATAGATATCATGTATACAATAAATGGGTGTAATCAAGCAATGCTCTATTTTAGACCACAACTGGACAAGAATGAATAACATAAAGATTTTGAAAAAACTGTCTTTTCACTGTTTCACCAGCTTTTTTCACATGAGAAAATCCCTCTGGGAAAATGATCTTCTGTCAAAATGAAAATGTGAAACAGTGAAAATGACCTGTTGTGAACTCTAAAATACCATTAAATGGACAGTATAACAGGAACTTGAAATATCTTGTCAGCTCACGAATAAAGAGAAAACCCAGGCTCATTTCTGTCTTTATCAAATGAAAATCAAATCGAACTTTGTGTGTCAGAATGTCCCAAGAGTCACAAGACACTTATCAGAATCAAAAACAATCTACTAGATGCAGCTGTGACTGAACTTCATGTGATTTACCTCCTGTCTGACTTCCTCCATGAAAGGAAGATGCTAAACCAAAACGAGGTCAGTGTCAGGATGTAAGGGTTGGAGATCAGTCGGCGGGTCAAACTGTGTTTTGACCTCTTTCGGGGCGGATGAGCAGCTTGGGAGGTTTTAGTCCATTTTTCAATGCATATGTGGCGGGAAACCCACCCCAGTTAAGCCGGAGTGGTTGTTCAGTAGCAGGGATGCACAATAAAGTCTTTCTCTTGCTTGTAAAGGAATGTTGTGTGTCTGTCTGGGTAGAAACGCCCAAGGGTGACCACCATTTGCAGAGGATACTTATCTTCTGGGAAGATGATAAACTGATAAATATGTGGGAGGTAGACACGCAAATTCAAATGCAAATATGGATGCAACTTGCATAAATAAACTCATTTTGTTGACCCAAATCTTTAAGGTCAGCTCTACACTTTGCCTCAAATCAAAAGCTGTAGCTTTTTCTTTATTTAAAAAAAACAGCACTCTAGCATAGCTTGCACTCCTTGGCCGCCTGTCTGTGTTTCTGAAACCCTATTATATTAATTTTTCAGAGCATTAAGGAGCTCAGTGAACACTGGAATGACTCTATGTCATGAGCTCTAGTTAATTATGAATCAGACTGCAGAATGAAGGAAAGTCAGCAGGTTTAAAGGAAATTAATGCATTAGTCTCTGTATGTGTTGAAATCAAAGAGTTCACAATCATCAGCGTGTCGCCATTAAGATCATCTGTTCTGGTCTTCTGTGCTCAGTCTGAATTTGCTCCACATTAGGATGAGTGATAATAGAAAGTAGTTGCAGTGTTTGGATGTTCTCCCTAAGGAGAACCTCTCAGGTACAAGCAAAACAAGCATTTAAAAGTGAAGCTTTTCTAATGCATATCTAATATCTAATGTTTTAGCTTGTTCTTGTGAGGGCATGTTGTATAACCTTGTATGAATCACATGCTCTTTCAGTAAAATCTTTTATTAGCATGTCAATTATAATGCTAAATTGCTTACTAGAAGCTTCAGAAGCGATAATCCTAAAAACTAAATAATAATGATTTCAGTGTTTATGCCTTGATGACTGAAAAGCTAATTTAGCAAATGGGCTAATCTCCATATAACTTGTTTTATTTTTCAAATGTTTGTCATTAAGTCCCATCACCAGCAGGCAGTTTGGCTCAATAACATTTTTTTTCTCAGAATAAAGACTGTTTCAGAGCCTCCAGCTCAACATCTCTCTACCCGCCTCCATGCGTCTGTCAGCTAGCTTCTCTTGTTGCCGCACTGCAACAATCCCTGCAGGACTTCCTGAATTTGTATCTGAACAGAGTTGGCTGATTAATGTCACATGTTTTGGGGAAAAAGAGAGGCGAAAGCATACACAAACAAGCCGCCCAGTGAATGCAAATGAACTTGTCAAAGGACTAACACATGTCAAAGCACAGTGGAAGTGACATTGTGTTTATTGCTTTGGCTTTAGAGAGGTGTGGATTGAGTGTCGGTTGACAAAGCGTCTTTTTCCTCCCAAATCTCTCAGGTACAAGCTGAGTTTTGTCTTACTTGGGATTCAGACTCGGAATCGCCCTACTGTGTTTGTTTAAGCATAATGTTACTCAGACAGGACAGAGCAGGTCGATTCAACTTTTACCCATTTTCTCTATAGAAAGAAAGAGTTTGTGCTTACATGTGGATCTTTATTAGCATAAATCATTAATGCAAATAAAGTAACAGAACCTCAAGTCACAGAGGAACTTTAAACTCTCCAACTGTTTTTTTTTACTTTTCCAAATTAAGCACCAACGAGTGTGCACCAAATCTTATTTCATCCTTCAGGGTCCGTAATCGGTGTAAGAGAAAAACGGGGGGGGAGCGGTGTTCTTCTTTTCTCTTTAGTCGAATTAAGGCTTCCTAAATGAGAACAAATTCCACCTCTTCTTCGCCTTCTTTTTCTTTTGGGTAATTTTGGCAATTTCTTTATTTTTTTTTTCTTTAGTTTCTTTAGTTCGACTGTTTAGAGCGGTATGTGTTTGATCCTACTAGCCTTAACAAGATTTGCTCGAATATGTGTTCTCCATTTTTGTCTATTTTATTTATAGCGCAAAAACTGAACTTTAGAGAACTTGTCATCAAACACCAAACTTGTCATTTGAAGGTTTCTGGGGGTACCTATGTGGCGTTTCCATGTTCTCCACCATGAATGTTTGGGTTCTCTTCCGGCTTCTTCCCACAGTCCAAAGAAATGCATGCTGGGTTGGTTTGAGTCTCTAAATTCTTGCTAGGAGTGAGTATTTGTCTCTCTCTGTCCTGTGATCAACTAGTAGCTGCTGGGAAATGCTTCAGCCACGCTGCGACCCCTGCATTGGAATACATTGTTATAAGATAATGAGAAAAGTATAATTTTATCTTGAGATAAAAACATTTTAAAGTTTTTAAAGTGAAACCTAACTTTTGAGGCTCTTTTGAGCAGATCTTGAAGGCTGACTCTGCTCTCATCCAGCGTTTTAGTGACAACATTCATTTATAGAGGCAAAATTTGGATGTTCAAAGTCTTTGAAAGGGAAGTCCACAAATTTAAATAAATAAGTATCTCCTAGGAAGCAGGTAAATCTCTTAGTGTTGGATTCTAGGTATTGACAACTGAGGTATCTGTATGTAATTGGATGTGATTTTTTCTGCATATGGAGGTAAAAATGGTTTGTTTGCATGTGAATCTGATCATACTGTATGTTTTATATGTAAAATCTTTAATCTACATTTCTTGTAATCAGATGTTTAACAGCTTAATTTCTTTAAACATTTAACTGAAAAAAACTTTTCAAATAGGTAAATTCGGATTCTCCAAGGTATTTTTCATCTATAAAAGAGTCAGTTCAGGTTGTGACAGGAGAGGTTTTATGAGGAAATATTGTGTCAGAGGGAGAGCATGATAATAAATGTCTGCACATGTGCATGTGAGCTATATGGTGGTATTAATATACAGGACATGTGGAGTGAGTAAAACAGCAAACAGGAAATTATTATGGTTTTTGGTGAACACGAGGGAGGTGAGAAACTGAAGTGTGTTTGTGTGCGTGTGTGGCAGGTGGCATCGTAGTGTGTTTTTAGCTCACACACACATGCGTGCCATCTGTAGCCTCCCAGCAGAGCTCAGCACGACTGGTCAGATTGAGTTTATGTGCCGTCAAACACAGAAACTGCTTGTGTTTTACAGAATGTGAACATTGTGGCCTACGGCATCCCCTGTGTGTGTGTGTTTGTTTTCTTTTTACTTGTACTGTAAGGACAAGAAAAGCTGCTACACAGTCACTTTGTGGAGGCTTAGCTTGCTGTTTGAGATGAAAGCTGTGGACTTGGGTCGAGCTGGGAGTCGGATGGACACTGTGGTCGGGTTCAGGTCGGGGTGAGTCCCCAGAGAATCAGTGTGAATCAGCTTTCTGGTGAAACGAAATCCTTAACAGAACTGTTTGTACAAAAAGCCCATTTTAGATCAAGGGTACTCAAGTTTTGATCACTGTGCACCAATTTAGGGAGGCAGCATATGACTGAAAGCCACAGAGGAGGAATGCACACATCAAACAAACCACACAAACTCACTGAATGGCTGACTTTGCTCAGAAACATCATCAGCTAGCACATTGCTTGCTTGTTACAGCTTCAGAATTTATCACTTGTTTTGGGAAAATGGTTTGTGCTAAGTTTGACTGAATAACAAATTCTTTCAGTACAGACTTCACTTGTTTGTAACTAATAAAGAAATAGGCAAACTATTTTACATGGTGCCATTTTTGTCTCACTTAAGCATTAAACTGCAGATTTCATCTTTAAAGTTAAAAAGCTTTAGGCAGTGTTGTTTGTAATGATGGCAACATCATTTTAAGACAAAATATTACACATAAAATAAAAAAAAATTGTGCAATACTTATATTTGTCCACTTGTTCAGTAAATTAGTAACGTACCTGGAAGTAGTTGCTCCCTGTGGCATGGCATTCATGCAACATGGGAAGAGTTGTGACACATAAATATAAAAATATTACATTCGATTAATGGTACACTTGTACTGTGTAGTTTGTAACATATAGATGTAACCATGTAAAAAATCTAACACACCCTTAGAGCTGGTGGTTTTGCTTAGTTGCACCTAGATTAAGACTGATGAGAAAACAACATAAGATTAGTCTGGTCTACATTGAGAACAAGTTTTAAGTCCCAGAATCTCTAAAAGAGTTGACCCACGGCAATAAATAAGTGTGTCATTAATATAAAAATGTAAATTGGCATCTGACTTATTTAGACCCACATCAATAATATAAGCAATGGAATACGAGGGGACCTAATACTGAACCCTGCGGCACCCCATAGAAACTTCAGATCTATGTCATTGTTTGATGTAGTGTTTTCCTTTGCACTTTCTACCTGTTCTGCTGATCTGGAACATCAAACAATAGTTGCATTTTATAGGTTTATTCCTTGAAAGCAAGCGTCCATTAAGGCATCTACATGAAGGAAAGACCAAGTATTCCTTTGCAGAGCATCATTTATACAGTGCCGATATTTATGGTTTCGGTGCAAAGAGCACAAGCACAGATTCAAGGACGGAGCACAGAAAATCACATATTTTCTCCATTCTCCATTCACGGACCAATTAAAGCATGAATATTTTAACAGAACAGACTAATTTACCAAATTACAGGATCAATATTGCAGGTAGCAGACAAACAGCACAAATTAAAGTAACCCCAAAGACATCTGTCTTCTGAGCTTTTCCATTGTAGGTCCCATGGTGGTTAGTTTGAACCGTGCGAGCTAACTAGGAAGGACAGGTGTTTCTTTTGCATGAAGGAAAATGACTCTTGCTGTGCTAATTGTTCATCAATATCTTCCAACATATCACATGTATAACAGACTAATTCCTATTTTAACAAAAGTAACTGACATAATTAATATTTTATTAACAGTAAGCCATAAGAAAAGTAATTCAAATCCTTCCACAATGTGAATTCGTGATGTACATGTGAAGCCTGCCTTCATATAATCGCTAGGGGTCATGATTTCAGACTGGTATTCCTTGTTGGTAAAATCCCCGCGTGCTTACAAAAAAATCCAACAATAAAAGAATATAGGCAATAGTTAACCTGCTTTCCTCCATGTTTCTGTTTCTCTTGTGTTGTTGCTCTTCGCTGTAGGGCAAAGATTAACAGCAGTCAGTGTGTGTTTTCACTGCTTGCTTATCACTAAGGTCAGTCTGTTCACATGTAACAGTTACTACTCATATTGCAGCATTTCTAAACACAACCTTCCTAGTTTTAAACATTGCGTTTCACACTTTACCCTACACACCAAAATCATGGTACATCTCTAGTATTCTTATTTTTGTGCCATATGCTTGTTTTTATAGGAAAGTCAAGAGTTGCTATGTGACAAACTTTTTTTCTTAGAGTAAGCTGCGTGGTCTCTGCTGCCATAACTATTTTGGTAACCACTTGTGAAACCAAAGCAGCTATAGCTTGTGTGAGCCTCGCATTACACTGCAACTTCCTGTGGCAGAAAAAAACAGAATTAATATATTTTCTTTCACACTATTAAAAAAGACCATTTACCTCTAAATAATATTACCATTAAATGTAGCATTAAAAGTGGAAGATATAAAAGATTATTTTCAATTAAACTTAAGGCAAAATGATAAATCAAGTCTCCCCTTTGTTTACAGGGAGAATTCACTAAAGAAACAATAACAATAACTTTTATCTTTTTACCTTTTTTTTAAAAAAAAATTAGTGTCTTATACTATGCAAGGATTTCTATTAAAATTGCATATAACCAAAGTTCCATTTTCCACAATAATTCGAGCCTTACTCCAAACTTTTGACTGGTACTGAGGCTGGGCCTCTTATTGTCACAATCAGTGTCTGTGTGCAGTTCAGTGCAACAAGTTTATACCTTTTTGCTGAGGTTGTTAAAGGCTGTTGTGACTGATGACGAAAACCACTGAACAAGACAAAGGAAGAGGAGGCCTGTTGGAGAAAAGTGGGGCTGCCAGAACGTTTATTAGAGTACTTGATCAAATTTTAACATCTGAAAACCAGGTCTGAGTTTACAGAGAATCTCTTGGAAGAACCTTCTAATGTCTAGAGAGGAAGTAAGAGAGTAGACAGTGTTTATACAGACAGATTTAGATGAAGGAAAAGAGGTGGATGGAATAAATGAACGCTGGAGAAAAGGAGACCGTGCCCTGCAGAAACAGTGAGTCCCTATTAGCGCTTTCGTTGCATTGCAGGAGGTGACGGTAATAGCTCAAACTTCAGCCCGTATACACTCCTGAGATGCCTTCCAGATGTGCTGTAAGACGTTTGCCACAGGGGGAATGCAACACAACAAAACACAGCATGTTAATTAGTTGTAATTTATGAGCCAAGCAGGGTGAGGGTGTAAGCTTACGGCTGAGAGCTTGAGCAGGCTTGGAAAGAGGTGGGAAGGAATGCAGGGCTGTGTGAGAATTCCCCTTCTCCGTCTGGATCTGATTTATTTAAAGCAGTAATCCGCCACATCCTCATTTGTGTTAAATTTGGCAACAGTGGCACCATAAACGGTCACCGCTGTGGTCAGTTTGCTGTACACAAACTGTACCATTGGTGGTTTACAAACTGTGACATATTAATAAAAATGTCTTTTGCTGTACTTCCCCTCAAGTTAAATGCCCTTTAAAAAAATTGTGTAGGTGTTTGTTTTCCCCTTCTTGAGTCACTCATGCTGTAAATCATCCTATTTCTAGCTGCCCTCCTCTCACAATTTTTAACTTAGCATAACTTTCCATTCTAAGAGTTAAGTGTAGAGAATGACTGGTTTTTGATATGAGGGAGAGCAGCAATTGCCTCTAACAAAACTGTCTGAAAACTGGCTCCACTGACGTTCTAATCGTCATCCTTTTAGATGGATTCTTCTGGTATTTCCACAACATTAAAACTACTAACAGATGATAATATTGCAACAGTGCTATGTGTAATGAAGCTACTTATACCGCACTTGCTAGCATTACTGTAGACCAAGCATGCCCACTCAAGCCAGATGAGACTACTGCCACAACACAAAAACTGCTCAGGAATAGTTATTTTAAGCAACATGTAACCAACATGTAAAGTCAGGACTTCTTAATTTAATCGAGACACCATGGGGCTACCACGGAATTTATAGCAAGAAGTGATCTGACCAAAACAATCAGCATGCCCATTAGCTAACACACCAGCCACTCAATGCAGGCCCTATAATCCCAAATGAAAGCTTTAATACGATTTAAGCATGTTTATTATAACAAATCCCACCCTTTCTGCAGATGCTGTAAACCAAAGAATTGTCTGTAGGGCCTTTGAGTATGACATAATAGTGACTTATAGTTTCTCTTATGTGCAAAGTGCTATGCTTTGAGAAGTAAAGTCAGGTTTATTAATTAAACATTTAAAAACAGCTGCTGTTGATCAAAGTACTGTACATAAAGTAATAAAAGGAGCACAAATATCAAAATGATGGACAGGAATTTTAACACAACTGTGTAAAAGCAATAACATTAATGGGAAAAAAAAGAAGTCAACTCTTATTCAGAATTAAAAGCCAATTATTAAAAATGTGTTCTAAGATAAAGCACTTCATGAGCCAGCCCGTTAAATGCCTTATAGATCAAGAATAAAATGTTGAAATACTAAGATGTACAAGGAGCCATAGGGCATAGAGCTCCAGGTGTAGAAGCCCCCATGTTATCCTCTCATCTACTATACAACATCCTCAGAAAAGGTTAAGGTTTCCCAAATGACATAACTGAACTGAAAATCAGTGGCAACAGGTTTTATGGAGTGATGGATCCTCCGCAGAGTCCAGACATCAACATTACTGAAGCAGCGTGGCATCTTAACTACTTCTAAAGAGCTCATGACTTAGCTTAGCTTAGCTTAGCTTAGCTTAGCTTAGCTTAGCTTACATAAATCCTTTCTGACTCCCCAAACTGAGTCATCTGACCACTTATAAGACGAAGCAACCAAGGACAATCTAACTACTATATCACAGACAAAAATGTAACTTATTTAGGGAGTTGTGATGACCACAAATGCTACAGTCAACACCAGAAAAGAAAACCATAGAAAAGCTCATAGTGAAAGGACAGGAGTGAAGAAAAACATTAATTTTGAAGCATCATCTGTCGCAATCATCCTGTCTGGACCACAGTTTATTTGTAACATGTTTATTTTAGCAAGTAAGTAAATGAGAACAGATTTTATTTAGGAAAGAGCCTCTAGTGGCCGTCTGGAGAACTGCATGAACTGTTTTTAAGAAGGTGGTGAGAAATGATACAAAGCTATTTGTTGATGTATTAGACATGTTTCTTTATTTCTACCAATAAAATGCCTTGATGTAAGCTGATGTTTCCACGCATGCTGCCAGGCATTGTCTATGGTCACAATAGACTCCAGCGATCGGATGATTGTAGCCTGTGATGATGATTGTATTAGATTTTCATGAACCCACAGATTTTCCTTTCTGGTTTATAACAGACGCAGTCAAAGCAAAGTGTTTAGACAGACTTCTAAATAAATATGACAGTATGAGTATAAAACTGTCAAAGGGAGAGGACAAAATGGGGATGTTTCAGGCTCTTTTTTTCAGTAAAAATTGCACACATATTTTTTAGAGGAATAAGAGCAAAACTTTAGCTTTCATGGAATAAATAAGCATTTGATGTTTTTGAAGTTTTTATTATGAGATGCTTTTAGATTTCTAGTTGAGCCATTATATTTGCACAAAACACCATCTGACTCTTGTTTGCACTTGCTCTGCTGGTTCCTTATTCAGCTTCACATTTAGCCCACTTGCATCAGAGGAGGTGTGAAGTGACAGTTGAAAGCATCAAATGTTAATTTAAGCTTCTGCTCTTGGGCTTCAGATGGAATGGCTATTGTTCAGCCCTTGAGCAAGGCACTTGCTACGGACAGCTGCATTTGCAGGGCATGAACAGCCGCAGTGATTAATGGCTGACGTGAGGGGATGGAGAAGAAGCTGCAGGGCTGCAGACTCTTTAACTAGAGTGTGAAAAGACGGACCCAGTTCATTAAACGCCCTGTCTGTGTAAACACCAACTGCCTCCAGGACCGGCTGAAGTGACTGACTGACTGAGTGTGGCCATCTGCAGGCATTTTCCCGTCAACTGCTCCCTCCTTATTGCTGTTATTTTACGAGTCCCTGCAAGACGAAGAGGGGAGACGAAGTGGAAGTTTGATGCTATGAATAAAAACGCCATCACCGTCGGTGCTCAGACTTTACAGCTGAGCACTTAAGTCTGTTTCTCACCGGATGTGTAAAGCACTCACTTAAAAAATGAAGAATCAAACTCAGAGAAGTTGAGAAAGCGCTGTTTCTTTTCACATGCTGCACATGCACAGCAATGTTTATATCCTAAGCTGACGGAAAGTGTGTGTTTCACCTCTGGAAATGTTTAAAAACTGCTTCACTGTTAAAGTGGTTTATCAGTGCATTTTTGTTAATCATGTTCTCGGAAAGTGTTGATGCAGTAATATGCATGTTAGTTGAATAAATAACTTGCAACATGGAGGTTTAGCCCATTAAGACCAATCTGTAGCTGTGATCTTGTGAGATTTGGCTTTTTGTTTTTGTTTCTCACATGGAGACATCTGTCTCCTGGTTAAATGAAATTAGGAGGGATTTGGGGCTTTCTGGGTCACTCATTATCGTCTATAATGAATGCTATAAAAGAGTAATGTCACTGGTTGGATTCACGCTGGAGACCTTTAATATGCACAATGTTTTCTGTTAGCATGCTCACTGTTATAATCAAAGTAAGAAATAATCTGTAATTTACCCTCTTTAGATGTTTGTGAAGTATAAGAGACCTCAAGTATCATGACTTGAAAGAGTTTTGAGTGGTTAAACCTGAAAAATCTTTGTTTATCTCTTCAGCATCAATCTTTCAACAAGAAAACCTGAACCTTTTAATAAAATTGCATCAGATGTAGGAAAAAAAAAGACTTTTCCTGTGTCAGACTCATGGGGAGCAGGCTCTGTGTCTGCAGACTAATGCTGTTAGCCATGAGGAAGCTCATCAGTCAGCAGTCTGAGACAAGCCCAATGTCTGGAGGAGCCTTATGACTTTACTGTGGGAACGCCGAAGGTGTTTTTATCCCTCCTGGTTCAGCTGTAGCAAATGCATTTAATCTGACATTGTTATTTATCCGTTTAAGTCTAGAAGCTTATTTTTTGGTTTGTGTTTCTTCATTAGTCATACATTCCTGTGATTCCACACATTTTACCTGGAAGCTTCTAACCATCAAGCTAATATAATATTTTGATATTCTACCCAACTTCATCTAATCTGAGAGGTCAGAGGTCAAACTCCAGCTCAAAACAGAAATCCCAAAGTTGCTGTGGATTTTCCTGTCTTACTCAAGGACGCCACAGCTGAGCTTATGTGAATCAATCGCATCCCAGTTCTAGAGCATGTTCTGTTTTCCAAATTATCAGCAGGGATTCTTGCAAGGCCAAACTGCTGCAGTGGATATTATTTTAAATAGAAAATAAAATACCAAGTTTTGAATATGAAATGTGATATTTGCAGAGGCCATACTGCATTAAAATAGACTCTCAGACTAGTACAGAAATAATAAAGGTTAAATCAGGGTCTACATTTTTACACACGTTCAATATGAAGCAGTGACAGTCAGTGGTTGTAAATACTGAAATAGTAACAATCTGTTTCTGTCAGTCCGAGTTGTAACACCACAGCATATGAAGAGAGATATGTATAACCCCTAAAAGTGTAAGTTTGTACAGCTTTATATGTTTTGAAGCATCTAGACCAGCAAATCTGGTCTTTAGGGGTCACTGTCCTGCAGGTTTTAGATGCTTCCCCTGTGCAACACACCTGGTTTAAATTAATGGGTTATTTTGCAGAACTCTGCAACAAGCTTTTGGATCTATTTCTTATAAATCAGGTGTGTTTCAGCAGGAAAACATCTGATTTAGAGTGTAGAAAGCATCTGAAATGTTGCGGAAAAGCAAGAGGAGCAAGTGGCAAACAACAATAAATGCAAAGACTGTATATAGCATTGAGATTAATATTAAGCCGAAAAATTTCGGGTTCCATTATTCATTGTTTTCTGCTATCCTTCTTCTCACTGTTGTAAGATAATTTTCCCAAACAGACACGAGCAAAACATAGAAAGTGGATGTTATGTCAAAAAGGGTATGTAGATCTGCAACGTTAAAAACAAGTTGCACCAACAAATTAAGGAGAAGGAGTAATGTTGGTGGGTTTTCTTAATGATGCAATTGATTGCAATTTCCAATGTGTTGTTCAGTTTGGTTTTGTTGTTTTGTAGCTTAGGGCCACCATAACTGCTGTCTTGATAACATCACACATGTATGATGTTTTCATCAAATTATGCAGGATACACGGACATAGATCTTGATTATTCTCATATTGGAGATGATATCATGGCAACACTGGTGCTGCAAAGATCAGCTTCCTTCCTGCATTATCACTACAAGAAGATATCAAGGATATCTGTCAGCTTTACAAATAGCTTACGATCATTTTAAGTTTGTAAGTGTCACAGGCCTTAATTGTTTCCTGGTTTAAGAAAACGTTTTGTTTTGTTTTTTATTTTATTATAGATTAATTAAAACCTCACTGTGTTGTCAGTGCACATTTTTATGACCAGGAAATGGACCAGAGGTGCGCTCCTTCTCCCCATGGCCTTTGATTTTAAAAGGGCAGCTCAGACTCAGAATCCATATTGTGGGTTTTTTACAATCTGAATCAAAAAGCTTTACAATCTGTTTGCAGACCAAGCATCTACATCCGATCTTATCAATACGGTTGTACAACTCTGATCAGGCTGTACAGCATTTACAACAAAACAGTCCCTTCTCATCAACTATTATGGTTTATGACTTCCTCAATGGATCAGTGATGTAATTTTTTTCATTTTAGTCATCATGTTTATATGTGGTCTGGTCTTTGTGCAACCTGCCATTAAGCTTTGCTCTCTCATAACCTGTAAAGCATCTGCAGGCTCAGTGGTTTAGTCTGTCGCACAAACACAAACACAAATATGCTCTTTTGAGTTATTAGCACCTTAAAACATGCAGCTGAATACATGTGAAGAGCATGCACAGACAGTAACACATTGGTAGGCGGGGTTCTTGGCAGGATCAGGTAGCACATGCACCTCCACACGTGCATCACAGAGCACACACCTTCGCACACGCTTGAGATGTTGTGAAGTGGACAGTGGGCGGACAGAAGGGTGTCAGTGGGTAAAAGATGAGGCGCTGCAGCCGTGGTGGGAGGTCCGCACAGACAGTAGAGACTGATGAAGTCTCTCCGTGGGATCAGCCTCCTGGTGCTTCAGATTTCTGTTGTCGTCGCCTCACTCTGCCATCCTCACTCACAATTGAAGATATCCATGTTCCCTTTTCTTTTCATTTTGCCACTTGAGAAACAGCTGTTCTTTTAACTCTGAACAGCAGAAACATTCACACTTTTTTTTCACTCTAGATTCAGTGCAATCAAAATACTGTATATGTTGACATCTCAAACTTAAGAGGAAGTCGTATTTTCTACTCATGTGCAAATAGAGACGAGTAGTTTCCGTAACACAAATTTAAAGGCCTGTCTTTAAGATCGAATGTGCTCTCCATCACGGTGCCTTGTGGATCATTTGTGATACACTGTGTTCAGAAACAGATTGTAAGTATTAGCGTACAAACAAGAACAACACAAGCAGTTGTGTAATTCAGCCACTGAGAATTTACTGGAGACAGCTGCCATCATGATTTAGTCCCAAGGAGGCGTCAGCTAGGAGGACAATGCTAAAACATTTCAAATATAGCCAGTCAGCTGACCAGACTGGTGGTGTTCAGACAAATTCTTCACTTCAGTGCATGTTTACCAGCTTGCAGTAGGTTAGTAAGACATGTTCATGATATTGTCTCGTAGTAGCTCAACAGTCTGGGTGTCTCTTTAGCTTCAATTTGAAACTCTTTGCTAAAGTGTTGATTGCAGTGTTTCTTCAAAATAGTTGAGGAAACTGTACAAGTGGACAAAAGAAGAGGCAAGTCTAGAAAAAAAAGACAACAAATGAACAATACCTGAAAGTGATAAAATCTAGCAGTGACCTGACATAGGAGCATCTAAACCAGGGATCCTCAATCCTGGTCCTCGGGGGGACGGTGTCCTGCAGGTTTTAAAGTTTATCTGCTGCAACACACCTGGCCCAAATCAATGGGGCTCAAATCAATGAGTAACTTCTGCAGAACTTGACTTTAAGATCTAAGTCTAAAACCTGCAGGACACCGCCCACTTGAGAACAAGGATTGTGGATCCCTGAGATAAACCTTTAGTTGATCCTCCTACTGTTCACCGAAGCCTCATCAGAAATGGTCTCTATAGAAGGATGTCTGGAAGGAAGACATTCTTTAGGAATGGAAACGGGGAGAAAAGGATGAGGTATCCCACATGAAACAAGAACTAGACTGAAAATATGTGAAAACAGGTCTGATGGAGTGATGAATCCTTCCCAGAGCCCAGACCTCAACATTATTGAAGCAATGTGGAATTGTATGACTTCAAGAGCAGATACGAAGGCTTAAATATCTTATTCTGCCAATCAGTGTGACTCTTCTTTATTGGAAACATATTTTAAAGAAGTGCTGGTCAACACCAGTGTTGCAGCAAACATGTCCTGACTTTAAATGCTACACATGCATCGCTGGTGGATCAGCCCATCTTTATCCATCCCTTATCCCGTTTGCAACAACACAAACCTGAACGTGTGTCTCCTCTTTTCTCCTGCAGGTATGACTATGTGGAAGTTTACAACGGCGGCGATGAGTATTCGCCCATGTTGGGAAAGTTTTGTGGGAAAATCGCACCGTCTCCGATCATCTCCAGCGGCGGCCAGCTCCTCATCAAGTTTGTCTCCGACTATGAGACTCACGGGGCTGGATTCTCTGTCCGCTACGAGGTCTTCAAGACAGGTGTGTAGGGGTTTCTAACAACTTTTCTGGAGATGCTGACTGAGCGTGAGCAGCAGGGGAGCGTCAGCTGAAAGTGATAAATGTTAATTAGGTTTTCCAGGGTTTTAGGATTAATCATGAATCACTCAGCAACACGATAAAAATAATTCTTGTTTCAACATATTTTGTGTGGCTGGCAGACTCGTCAAAGGCAGCACCAGATGATTAACAGATTAAACTACCTGTGAGTTGTAACTCAAGAGTTGGACATTTTTGGTATCACTTCTTACATTAATAAAAACACACTCCAGCAGATTAGCAGCAATATATTCCCATAATAGAGATCTATATGGATTTTGACAAACATTTTAAATGCATTTACTATAAAGAAGATTCCATTAAAATGACAAAGTACGAATAAAAACACAACAGGAAGCAGAGACCATGACATCGAGCATGAAGCCTGTAGCACAGTGAAAGCTGCATGTTTTATCAGTGCGAGTTTTGCAGCAATATAAACCTTTGGGAATATTGGTGGAAAATGGACAGCAACACATTTACTTTCATACTTTTGAATTCTCAATTCAGACATTCAGTCAGATTATTATTATTATTTTTTTTTTTTTTTTTATGATCCCATGATAAGAAAATAAAATAATGCATCATCTTAAAGGTAGAGCTGGGAATCCTTTAACCCTTGTTCTCTCCTCCTCTCTCTTGTGAATATCTGGGCGTCACCCATTTTTATAATATAATTCTGGGTCATTTTGTCCTCCATTAACAGATTATTCATGGTCTCATGGTTTGGGAGAAGAAAAGGTCTCCAGTATTTCATATTTCCTATTTGGAAGCAAGCTTTGTTTTCCAGACCTTTGCTGGTTGAATCAAATGAAATAGCTTAAACTTCTGCTCTTCTAGCTGGTCATGGTTTAAGTTTTGTTGTGTGTATAAATATTTAGAGATAAAGTGGTTTTACTGTAGGATGCATTTGTTGTGGCAGATCTTTGCTGCTGCTGAGACATTAATTCAAATAAGCTTTAAACTACATTAATTTTCTCTTCATTTTTGGTGTAAAAATGACCAATTTGATATTGAAATATTATTAAGATGTGTTGCTTCTGTCTGTCAAGACATCTTAATCTGTGCTCAAAATATCCGCACCTATGGAAATGAATATACTCCAGACCTACTGTCAGTGGTGAGAAGTCATGTGACCAGAATAAAAATGAAGATTTAAGTTGATTTATCTAATTTATCAACAATCTCTGCTGAATCCTATAGAATTTGATTACTTTAAAATCAAACTGAAAATATCATAAGTCAAACTAAAAATAACGTCATAAAATTGTGATTTCAACTAATTTTCTTTTTTTCCCCGTCTAGAGAAAACTTTAAATACAAATTAAAGTATTTAGATTAGGGTTAGAAAATCAGTTTAACCTAACCAAAACAGTTCTGGCACAGGGTGCATGGAGGTGGGATGTTGCTTTTCTATTACTGGTGGTTTTAATCAGAGACCACGTGGAAGGCTTTGCTCTTGTGTTTGTCTTCCATTTTCACTGTAAATAAAACGGGATTAAAAACTCACTCATGCAAATTGCCTTGAAATATCAAATCATGACTGTGAATATGGCAACCTGGCAGAATATGGTCCATGTTTAAAATTTGATCAAGTCACATGACCTTTACAGAAGCATACACTTGTCTGATGGATATGCATTGAAACTGCATGAATTTTTTTTTTTTTTTGATGTTCTGCTCTGTAGTTTTGCATAGACTTGCAGCTAACATATCTTCAGCTATGTGAGACTTCTGAAGAGTAATTTGTCAAACAGGACACCTTCCAAAGATGATCATATGGGGAATTATAACAGTCTCTAGGCTACAGTGAATTAAGATATAGATAATTACTCCTCCCTTATAAATGTTTAACCAACAAAGCTCTTCAAAAAAACCAAAGCACTTCTCAATTGTTTGGGATCTATCACCCTGTAGTAGCCTTTTTGAGAAAATAGGGTTTATAAATGCTTCTTTATTTGCATGTTTGACCCCCTTAGTTCTTAACAGGCAGAGCTGAACTTTTGCTCCATTGACCTCTGAGCTTCAAGCTAAAGAGCCCCAGCTCACCGAAGGGACAGCGACTCCCAGGTGGAGCAGGATACTGGCAGGATCAACCCAACATAAACACTCCCTGTGTAGGAAGGAACCCCCGATCCCTTTGTCCTACATTTGCATTTGCTCTTCCTCTTGTGTCCACTTGAGTGGCCGCCAAAACTGCAAATCTTATGTGACCACTTCAATTTTTCCCCAATGCAGCCTGGAGATAAGTCAGTAAGAAGAAAGAAAAGCATGCATGAGAATTCTTTCATTTTTTGTTTGCACCCCAGAGAGCAATAACCATTAACAGAAGATCCAGAAATAACAATCCCCTGGTGGGGATTTGAAAGTGAGAGAGCGATGCACTGTGGAAAAACTGATAGACGTGTGCTCTTCTGTTCTTGAATGAGCCACACTATGAGCAGGGTTAGAGGCCTGGCTCTCCAAGCTTGTCTGTAATCTATAAAGTAAGGCTGCACTTGTGGTAGGAAAAACTTGACATTTCTGCTTGTATCGACTTTAATTTCAGGCTGCAAAGAGTAGCTGTGACTGATGGTTGTCGGGACGTTATTAGAAAGCCAGCATGGTAGTTAATCTACCAAAGTAGGTCATCGAAGTTTTCAGGACCAATGTCGATCCTGACCATTTTTCATAACGATGTAATTTCCTCAGAGAATCTGATTTATGTTTTAGCTTTAATCCCTGGTGATATAAACGATTGGGACTCAGAGCTATGGTGTCACTTCACCATTTACGCAGAATAAAACTGCAACATTAAATTATTCTGATCTGAAACAGACACTTGTGATGGTGGTGAATTTTAAAGCTGAGCGAGGCTGGAGGGTTAGCCAAGTGATGTACAGTCATTAAAGATGCATTAATTTAAAAAAAAACTTACTCAAGTTAAAGTTATTTGCAAGAAAATACCCTGTGAATCATTTAAAATAAGTACATTTAGAAGCTGCTCTGGAGGTTTTTTTTATTATTATTATTTTGTCTGTGTGATAGTTTGAAATCAAGATTAGACTTGAAATTAAGCAGAAAAAAAGGGGGGAAAAAAGAAAAATTAAATGCAGAAAATACCACTCACACACTGACAAACTGAAACATTTGACTGCTGATAATCTGGAAACTGAAAGACAGGTAAATCATGACTAATAGAAACAAGGTTTGAGGTGAACTGGATGGAAACAGAGCTAAAGTGAAGCTGACTTTAGTTCAAACCACCTCCAACCTGATCTTCATCAGTTTGGTTTTCTTGGCATTACAAAATTTTATTCCAAAATTTATTCATTCACTAAGTCTGGCTCTCTTTCTTTTTTGTTTATTCACTTGCAAAACAATAAAAAAAAAAAAAAAAAAAAAGAAAAAAAAACTACCAAGATCAAATAATCAGCTAATCAAATAATCAAGATCAAAGGAATAATAAAATAAAAATATTGGTGCAAATCTCGATTACTTTTTATAAAATTTGAATTTGGTTTTGGTATAGGTCGTGCCATTGAAGTCTAAACAGCAACTGTACAATCAATATAATAAAATTAAATGGATTTAGTTTATATCTATAAGTTTTTGTAAGAACCTCAGCTGATTTTATTTTTTTATTTTTTTTTTATTTTTTTTTTTTTACCTGTCTTGTCCAGCATCGTTGCAAACAGAATGAATGTCTGGCTGATTTTAGCTTGTGTTAGCATGTTAGCAAAAGATCCACAACTGCTGCTAAATGCACCTTGTAACAAGTCTGTGTAACCAATTGAAAGCCAAAATATTTTAGCACAAAAATCCAAACCTTTCACCTAAATCAGAGTCAGAGCTTAAGGCGTGGCCAAGTAGCACTGTCACTGTCAATCACCTGTCACGGACATGGCTCACCAGTGTCTCTACACCAGTTTAAAGTACATTTTAAACTAGTTTCCTAATTAGTAATCCTTTGTAGAAAAGATTTTGTACAACTATTAATGTTATGAAAGACTATTAACCTGATGTTAGCACATTTAGTTTTTAATTAATTTATTTAGAGACCCAAACAACTCAGTTAATCAAGATTTTTACATTAGAGCAGAAAATAAACTATAAAGTGTCCTTCCATAATTAGTCCAAATTTCTTAGCGCTTACTAAGCTACAAGCTACATGAGCCAGTTTGATTTAAACAGAAGGCTAGCAAGGATGCTAGTAGATTTTTAAGCAAGCTGCAGCATGAAAATGTGGATAAATCTGCCTGTAACCAGTCTTATTTTGTATAAAAAGTCTAGCTTTGCCACTGACTTGAATGCTGTTATGTTCTCAACTTTGATTTTCTGATGTTGCCAGAGAATCTGATCTGCGAGCAGGAATCAGGTTTAGATGTCACGTATGTGAGTCTACAGCTGCTCAACTATTATGATTTCCTGTATTTGAGCACGACAGGCTGCCACCAGCTGCAGTGTGAGCTACTCAGCACAGTCTGGATTATTTATGTGCATGTGTGTGTTTTTGTGTTTACATAAACTGCCTATATTTATGTCTTTTCTTACATCTTTCATGTTTCTGTGTGCATGTAACTGCCTCTCTTTGTGATCCAGTATATGTGTGCATCTGTTTTCCTTTGTGTGTGTGTGTGTGCAATAGACAGGTGTGTGGGACCTCAGGCTCATTTAGCTAATGGGCTGTTTGTCCTTGGAGGCAACAGGGGTGACCTGCAGATGAGATGGATGCTGTGGCATAGAAGAGCAGCTCTGAAACTAGGACAGAAGCTTGGGTGTGTGTGTGTGTGTGCGTGTGTGTATGTGTATGTGTATGTGTATGTGTGCTGGCCTAAATATGGGTCCTCCACCTCCTAACAAGTTAAAAACGGTGCTTGTGCTCACTCAGGTAATCCCCTGGCCATGCTGCTGCCTTCCCTCTCGCCACATTTAAAATCCATTACAGTCAGAGCAGGAAACTGTAACTCACTGTTAAATGAAGCTGTTCTGCTTACAAACAGGCTTTAAATTCTGCTGAGACCCCCCCAGCTTTGTCTCTCACTGGCACTCATCCTCCTCTTTGTTTTTGTCCTTTTAATTCGGCTGCATCTTTATTGCCAAACTAACGCAACCTCACACTAGCACGTGTAATAATGCACAAAAATATGGCAATTTCACAACAAACAGGCAAGGTCAAATTTATTTATGTTGCACATTCAAAAACAGCCAAGTTTGATTTTTGTTTTTTTATTGGTTAAAAAATAATATGGTAATATGTTCGCATTTTCTGGTCCCAGTCAAGAGACAAGCAGCAGACACAGGTGACTGATCCAAACCAACTCATGCAGTAATTGTGTTGTGTGGTTTTAAAGGCATTTACTACTGTTTTGAACTTGTTATAAGGCAAATATGGCTTCACTTTGGTCAACAGTTGTAACTGAAAGACGTTAGTTTGACAAAGGACATGATCTGTTTATTAAATTATTGTGCTGCCATAAATCACACCCAAGATTTCAGCAAATGGATGAGTGAACAACCCCGAAAGGTCAAGAGTGGCAACAATTTCTCTATTTCTCTCATTTAGACTCAAAATCATATTCAATCAGTTTTTCAGTTTATTGTGAATCACAACCCCAGATGAGGTCCTTCATTGTGATGTAGATGATAGCCAAATATTTGGATATCATCTGCATCACAATGAAGGACCTCAGAAGCTTTTTTAAAGTATAACATGCTCATATTTTGCATCATGACATGCGACAGGAAAAGTAGATGCTCAAAGGAGATCATAAGGAGAAAGGAGATGGGTAGTGGGGTTAAACCATTGCACGAGAACAGAGCTTTACAACAAACAGGCAAGGTCAAAGGTCAGAGTCTGACCCAATTTTGTCTAGTGAGGTCTCATTTTTCTGTAGTTGAAGAGTTACATTTTTTGTTTGTTTGCTTGATTTATAGTTTTGGTTTTTTGTTGTTTTTTTTTTATATCATGCCTCAGTTTATTCTGTTGAGTCAGATGCTGTTGTATGTGGAATTTAGAAAATAAAAATCTATAAAGACCTTTAACTTGTATATGATAACATAATTAAACACAAATGTTTTCATCCATTACTCAGATTCCTAACTGGAACTTGATCCAAGCTACTGAATATTTTCACAGCTATGACATGGTTTGAATATTTAGACATGAGACTTCATAAAACCTGAAAAAAACTGCAGAGTAAATGACGGGAGAAGGTTTGTTGTGATAACTGTTGCTTTGTTGTTATAAAAAGAAGAGTCATCCTTCAACACCCAGAAATATGTTGATCTGTGTTCTGTATGTGATTAACTACACCTTATCTGATGGATTAATGCTTTAATGCTAATCTGCTGTGAGTCAAATTTAGATGTTCAGCTAATTCGGAAAGTACAACTCCTTTACATTCTTGAAGAGATGCACATGTCCATTTTTGTGCACGTATAAAATGCTTTTCATGACTTCATTGATATTGATAAGCTTTTTTGTACTTTTTTTTGCTTTCAGTTGTGGTTAAAAATCTTATTTAACACAAAAAAAGGCTTCTGATTTCAGATTGTTTGGTATAGAAACAGATTTGTTTTGTGTTGTTTTTATTTTGAAACAAAATGTTTTTTTAAACAAACACCAGTATTTGTTGGTGTATGTTAGAACTGACTTGTGCTTGCAATTTCCTACAAGGAAGTCATTGTGTTTTTTCTAGTATTCACTGTTGTCTTTCACTATTAATTGCAGCAGTAGTGAAATGTTGTTTTGCCATCACAAAACCCCTCTGTGATGGAGCTGGCTGGGCTGTTCTGCATGCACTGTGTGGATTTCGGACAAAAAGCTTTCCTCCTCAGCTGGTTAGTTTTTTGTAACCAGGACCAGTCTAGAGATGGAGAGAGTCAGTGAAATTTCTTTTCTTTTCTGCTGTTTGTGACATACGCCTCCATTGTGGCTTCATCCCTCATCTGTACCCCTCTTCTTTCGTCTGTCATTACAAGAAAAAACCTCAAACACAGCCGCAGAAAGCAGCAGCCTTCTTCCAGATGACATGTTCTGTTTAGCTGTACAGATGGCCCATGGCAGCGGTTGGCAGTGAGTGTTTTGCTGTAATGCTTGGTCGCATCGCTCCACCCTTTGCTGACCACAAAATACATTTTCATTTATGAATGATAGCCGAGTGAAGCCTCCTCATCATCTTCGAACTATATTTGTCCTATTTTTCTCTGTTAATTGGAGGTTTTCAAACCAGAAACACATGTCTGTCTCTTCTATTTTTTATTTTAAGGGGGCAACTTTCCAGCTGCAGCTGATTGAAGTATTGCTGATTTAAAAAGAACTATGAGAATGACAAGCAGATAAACGGAAAGATGAGAGATGAGGATGGCATGTTAAGAAAATTGGGAAACCTTCGTGGTATGCATGATCTGAAATATCTGGTCATTCATGAGGTATTAAAATCAGGTAAATACAACCCCAAATGAACAACATGTCACATCATTTTATCATTTATTGAACTGAAACTGGAAACACCATCAGCAGAGATAATTTACAGTAATCGCTTTCTGCTTGACATCATTGTGGAGGAACTTTGGCCCACCTCTTCTTTACACTTTTTGCTTCAGGTTATTAATGAAGCTGTTCATTTGTTAGAGATTCGTAGCTTTGTTTGGGATCATTGTTTTGTTATATGACCCCATTTCAGCCACGTTTTAGCTGTCAGACAGATGGTCTCACATCTAACTTCTGAATACTGAGGTATACAGAGGAGATCATCGTCACTTCAATGACTCCAAGGTATCCAGGTCCTCTGGCTGCAAAACAAGGCACAGTTTTCTTCCATCCACCATTCTGTGCAACACTTTAATAGCCTGCTCTGTCGCTTGGTAGAACAAGTTTTTCACTAACTATAATGAAGCTTGTTAAAAATGAGTGGAAATAAACCTGCCTGAGCTGTCTCTACCACTTGGTTTGGATATGTGATGCTTGTTATTCCATGGTTTCTAGTTTTAAACCATTTCAGTATTCTTACTATGCTGTTGACTGCATCTCAAACATTTGTTTAAAAAATTCATTCATATATTGCCCAAAGGCAAAGAAACATTTTTATTATGCTTTTTCTTAGTAGGAACTTTAAAGGGTTAACAGTAGTTATGAGGTGTTTATGTTTCACCAAACGTGCTGCTGTTCATTCTGAGGACAGCTTTTTGGACTTTGAGCTAAACTTTCTGGGACATCCACTCCAGTGAAGAAACTATCTTGAGATTTCCATACGTGGCTAATCTTTCCCATTGTAAAAACAAGAGTTTGAAATGTTTGAAAATGGCCTTATACTCCTTTCTAGATTGACAGGCAACATCACTTCTCTGTGATCATTGCTGATGTCTTTCCTCCTTGACATTTAAACATTTTTGACTGCTGCAGATCAGCTAAATGCTAAATCTTCTGTTTCTGTAGAGGTGCTCACATTTGATGATGATTAGCTGATCAAGTTAACTTGATTAGCAGCTCCTGGCTGCTTCTTACATTCTTAAAGGTTTTTGTTTAAAAAAAAAAGTGATAAAAATGATGATAAATCCCATTTAGTTTTACGGTTCTTTGTTTGAATTGGGTCTGTTTTTGGTGTGAATCCTACAATGTTGCAAATCTTTTATAGATTTGCATAAAGCAGAGCTTTGTTGAAGGAATGTACTCTTTGAATGTTAACATACCAACAAAGAACAGATTTCCTGACCATTTTGACATGAAATATCATTAATTTGCTGCCCTTATAGAAATACAGCATTCTGCATTTTCAGCCCTGCTGCACATTTTATACACAATCCAGAACAGTCGAGCAGAATCAAAGCCTTCCTCATCCCTCGCTGCCCATCCCTTCTCATCATTTATCATTTCGCCCTTTTAATGACACCACCTGTGTCAACAGCAAGGGGTCCCCCAGAGTGTGTGTGGATGTGTGTGTGCGTGTCTTTGCATTTCTGTTTGTGTGGATTTGTGTTTGCTAGCATGCTCAGATAACACACAGGTCACATCTGGCCTGGCAACATGAGAACCCTCCTACCCCCTGACACATTCACTCACACACACTCGCAGTTTCTGCCTCCGAGGGATGCTTGACCCTCATCCACGCTTCGTGTCGACTCCCTTTTGCACTCATCAGTCACTGTCTTGTAACATCGCTCATGTCATTTTTCGACAAGCGAGGTGTGAGCTGCCAGCCGGGTTGACTGATGTGAGTCGACGCCAAGACTTTTCACAAGCAGTATCGACAGAGTGGGTGTGACTGTGTCCAAAAAATGGCAATGAGCAGTTGCCAAGCTGGCCAGCTGCTCTGTACTTTTATCAGGATGCAGCTATGTGCAGTTTCTTCCTAATGTTGAGTTTTGTGTGTGAAAGGGTTTTTGTATAATCGGAATATATGGAGCAGCATGTGATGCTGTGGTGGGTCAGTCTCTGTGTCTTGTAGTCTAATAGACAATGATCTCACTTTCTGTCTTTTAGGAATTTAGAGCAAAGTTTCATCATGTGTAAATGTACAAGCAAAGAAAACAAAGCAGTTTTATGGCCTCTTCTGTGGCAGCCCTGTCACAAAATCGAGGGCAAAAGGCTGGAAACAGCTGGAGGAATATGTTGCAACTAATTATGTTTATTGGAAAAATATCAGTAACGTGTTTAGGTGTTAAAAGAGCACCTTAAAGAGGCTGAGTCTCTTCAAGGTAAAGATGTGGAGAAGTTAAACCAATCTGCAAAAAAAAAAAAAAAAACAACTCAGATCTCAGAATAATGTTCCTCAATGCTAGATAGGAAAGACTTTAAATATTTAATTATTTGATCCAATATCTGGTTTGAAATGTTAATATAAACATTTGATATCAACTTATCAAACAAATAAAATGTCTTTTGGCCATAGAAATAGAGTTGTTGATAAGAAAAATAAAATCATCTTCAAATAGTTTGGACTCAGTATTACAAAGTGTGTAAAATGGAGTAAATATGTTCTTTAAGTGGGTTGACCAACAACGACTGGGCAGGTCATGTAACAGTCTGTGAACTTATAAGTAACTTAAAGTATTTTTACATGTTATTGTTCATGAGTTTCCCTTCATCGCATGTCGTGCACACAGTGGTGTGCATGGCATGTCTGCAAGCAGAAAGCTACAGCTTTCTCAGGAAATATGGCTGCATGGAGAAGACAGAGGTTTATTGGGAAAATTAAAAGATTTCGTGGACAGATAAGACAATATAGAATATAAGTTTTGTTTTGTTTTTGTTTGTTTTTTTGTTATTTGTATAAAGGAGAGGCTTCATGTTTGGTGGAAAGAAAACACTGAACATTCAAGAAAATCCTTTGAGATTACTTTAGTTAATCTGGAACATGGTGGTGGTAGTTTCATGGTTTGGAATGGATCAGAAAGTCTTGCTATGAATTATGAAAAGGTCATTTTTGAATACATATAAATATCAAGACATCCATTATGTGAACTGCATCTTCACATAAAGTGGTTCATGCCACCAGATGAAGAGTGCATATAAGTCTTTCTACTAGAGAGCAGTAAAAGAAGAATAATAGTAATGGTTTCAAAGTTATAGTCCTGATTTAAATCCATTAGAAAATGCTGTTATGGGACCTGGAAGAGAGTCCATCTGAGGAAACCCAATAAATACCCCAGAGTTCAGTGAGTTCTGTACACAGTAATGAGCTAAAAATCTTCCTGGAGGAAGTACAGGGCCGATCAACAGTTAATGGAAAAAGATATTACTACAGAAAAAGCTGACACCTGACTCTGAAACCACAGATTTATTTACATATACCATTCACAGAAATATAATTAAGGGATAATTTATAAATATGTAAATGTGCAAGGGCAAATATTGTTGTCTCATCTGTTTCTTTAGGATGTCTTTATTGTCTTTATTTACTTTTAGTAAATATTTAATGGAAGTTGTATTCTTTAATCAATATGCATTTATTTAGTTTAGGAAACTTGCATATGAGAATATGAATGAAAGTATATTCATGAATTATATCATACAATAGAAAACAACCATTTGTTGGTCACCAGTCTCACAGGGTCTGAAGTGTTCAATAAATACATCCCACTGCAATCACAACACAGACACAGCCGGCTCTGTCGGGGGAGGGGGAAAATGGATTCTGTCAATAAAACAAAGATTCTGTTTTTGGATCTTGAAAAGTCCTGTGATGGTTCTCAGAGGTTATATAATCGATTTAAGTCAGAAGCTTGTCAAAGAGAAGAATTGTAATTCTCTTTCTAAAAGACCTAATTTCTTTGATTTCTACCATCTTTTAGAAGAATATACAACACTGAGCCTCAGAAAGATGCTCTAAAGACATCAAAGCTGCAAAGATGTCTCAAGCTGCCGAAGATAAAGACATTCAAACAAGCTTATAGTGCTCTCTTTTTGCATTCCAGAGGGATTTTTTGCAGCTGTAATGACAGAAAAGGTAACAAATCTGAGCACAATAACAAGTCCAATAGACACAAAACCTCTTTAGAATATTGTGGCACCACAGTGACCCCTGTTAAAATGATAAATGAAGTAAAAAAGAAACATGGCTTTGAATTTATTTCTTCTCCCGTGTACCAAGAACATTCATTTAGACTCTAAAACTCATTTAAAGTCCTATTCAAAAAGAAGGTAACATCACCCCTTATCGCCCTCTAACCCTTGCAGAGTTCACACCTCTGTCTGGCCACGAATAACTCACTCTGTCCAAACACCCCTTGACATTTTAAAAACTCATGCGTATCATCTGTCCTCGCAGGTCCAGAGTGTTCCAGGAACTTCACGGCTCCCAGAGGTGTCATCAAGACCCCAGGCTTCCCAGAAAAGTACCCCAATAACCTGGACTGCACCTTCATGATTTTCGCCCCAAAGATGTCAGAGATCGTGGTGGAGTTCGACAGCTTCGACATGGAGCCTGACACCACGCCGCCACCAGGCGCGCTGTGCCGATACGACTGGCTGGAGATCTGGGACGGCTTCCCTGCAGGTGAGGAGACAGATCAGCTCTGAAAAACAAGGACACTAAAATGATTTGTCACCTTGTACAAAAAGAGGTGTGAGCGCATGATAGCTCAGTTTGAGATTTATCTTAAAAGCTGAGTTTCTAGATAAGCTGCGAAATGAGGCTTGCTAATTTGAATTTTTAAAAGAAAAAAGAAATATCACACTGCACACTAGTTGCTGCAAAGATCTGAAAGAGGAAAAACTGAACTGCTTCTCCACAGGTAGGCTGTAAGATCATAAAAAACTAGGCTGCAGAGACAGGTGGAGGAGAGGATGAGTAGGAAAGGTGGAGGAAGGGGGGTTGCTGATACAGACTTGTAAAGCAGGAGAGAGAAGGATGAGAAGAGCTCAGGACAGCTTCCCTCTGGATGCTGACAGGAAACAGACAGACGTGAAGGTGAAATGGGGGAGGAGTGTGAAGGAACAAAAGATGGATAGCTTCAATGCAGGTGGGGTGAATCATGATTCAAGGATGGGGGGGGGCATTCATCCTTAACAGAAAAGGATGTTTGTCTTGACTGGCTGGATCAACTCTTTCCACATTTAATCTGTTAACTGATAAATTTAATATAATGACTGTCTCAGTTTATTTATTTTGTTTCCAAGGACAAAAATATCAACCCTTGTGTGTAGCGTTCAATTTACCTCTCAGGTCGTTAGAGGACAAAAAGTCCTCTGTCAAAACCTGCCATCAAAACTTTACAGATTAATATATTTCAGTCAGCTTCAGTCCCAGTCAAGACTATCAAACATGTAATAATTCAAATTATTTTAACCCTTTAAATGCCAGTTAGGTCACATTATATCAGTTTTATTAAAAAAAAAACACACACATTATTTTCCACATAATAGATTGTGGCCAGCTTAGGATTTTATTTAGTGATCAGTATAAAATATATTAAAAATTCTTAACAAAATTGATTTTGATGCATCGGTAGTTTTTATGGCAGTGCTAATATCAATAATAATTTTTTTGTCCTAAACTAAACTACCAAATAACCAAATGTGTTATTTAAATTGTTTTACCCTTTTAATTTCAAATTTCATTATGTCACATTTTTATGAAACAATAGTCAAAAAGGTTTCATTTCCATTTATTCAAATTTTTTTTTTATTTTCTATTCATTCATTCATTGTCTGTACCACTTGGACACCCTGGACAGGTCACCAGTCCATCACAGGGCCAACACAGAACAAACAACCATTCACACACACTCCCAGGGAAAATTTTTAGAGTGACCACTTAACCTAACATGTATGTCTTTGGACATTTTTATTTTCCAATTAGTCTTAAATTTACTTTTTTTTTTTTATCTTTAAATAAAATTCCAAATTTCCTAACCTAACCTCTAATAAATGGAAAATACTAAATAATTTAGTCTTTTTTCATACAAAGAGTGACATCATGTAATCAACCTTGCATTTAAAGGGTTAAAATAGAAATAATTGCATATTTGGTAGTTTTAATTAAGATTGAAGTTGGTTGAGGGGAAAAAGTGGAAAAGAATATGAACCTGTAATGTTTTTTGTCACATGCCAAGCCGGGAGGAGACTGAGACTGAACAGCTGAAGATTTATTATTTAGGTTTTCCAGGTCGGACAGGTAAAAGAAGTCCAGGTGATCCAGTTTGGGCAGGTAGATTGGAAACTTGGTCAAACAGATACAGGAACGCACAAACTTAGCTTGAGGTTGTTACCGCAGTTGGCTACACAACAATCTGGTGCTGTGTAGGAGGAAGCCCATCCTTAAATAACAGCAGCTGATCAAGATAATGAGACTCAGGTGCGCCTCCTCAGCAGGATGAGAATCAGGTGTGCTGGTGGTCATGCCTCCTCAACAGGTGTGACAAGCTCAGACAAGGGTTGTAAATCTTCTTCCTGGTGTCCTGTTGACCTTTAGGAAGAACTGAAAATGGAAGAAGAGAAATGCTTTCTTACAAAATTAATCGTGTATGGGGTAACACAACCAAAATGGTGGCCAAGGGTTGATGAAAAATGGCCTGAAAGGCCTAAAGGCAACGAAGATGTAAATATTTTTAGAGGAATTTTTTCAGTTGATCCATCGACTGCTCACTGATATTTCTTCATCTGAAATGGCCTCCATGATAGGTGGCTGTCAACAAGCCATTCTTAAGGAAGGGAAACAAGGAGTAAAGGCTGAGGTATGCCACATGACTCAAGAACTGGGCTGAAAATCCTCCCTGGAAGGTTAAAGTGGATAATCTTAACAGAGAACGGAACAAAAGGCTGCCAACATCCAAAGAAGAGCTTTGAAATGTCCTTCAAGAAGGCTGGAGAACTATTCCTGCAGACTACCTAAAAAAAAAGACAAGAAAGCTTGTGTGAAAGGGTTCAGATTGTGTTGAGGAATAAAACTAAATTTAGACCTGTTACTTTTACAAATCTGCTTTTGCCTTATATATGGTGTTTCCATTCACACTTGCACATGTTTTAACACATTAAAAACCTTGTCACTCGCTGTCTATTATGAACTGAATGATCAAATGTTATGGAGTGTGATGTCCATAACATATGACAAACAAGCCAACGCATACAGCTGGTAATAATCAGTTGCTTAACCTTTTGTCAGTCTTTGATCTGAAGCTCACTCTCTTCTGTGGAGGCTGGATAAACTGACAGTAGAAGAGACTCCCACACAGCTTGCTCATTGTTCCTTTATCAACCACGTTTGAAAAATCAGCACATGAATGACAGAGACGCAACCTGCTCTACCCTCTGTTCACACTCCTCCTCTCGCTTGGACAGCACATCTCAGCTTCTATTGTTGCCTAATTAGCCGTAGAGCGTGCATCTAATCGTCAGAGCTACATACCTTGGACAGGCCTGCCAAGGCTGCCAGGATGCCCACAATTCTGGTTGCTGTGCCCAAAGCTTTGCCTGATTACTGCCAGGGAGGAGACTGGCATGGTAACATGAACGACACAAAGACTGGCACAGGTACACAGACAGTGACATACACTTTTAAGCTGCGCCAGCGTACATAACATGCCAATTTTTTCCCTGTCAAATGATCTGTGAGAGCATGTGTGTCAGTGTGCATCCATTTATGTCTGCATGCAAGAATGCATGTAGGGGTGTGTGATGTTAAAGCCGAATGTGCATGTGTTTGCCGAGCGAACATGTCTGTCAGGGCAGATAACAGAGCATCTCTGCAGCAGGGTTAAGACCAGGATGTTGCTCTTCATCCCGTCAAATGCACTCCTGGTGATAACGTAAACATGAAACATTCACAATGTGGACCTTTTATTTTCCTTGTCTGAGAGCTCTACATCAGCTCTTTTAACAGAAAGCTTTTTCTGACTGGATTTAACCAGACAAACACTAAGGGTTCATTATTTTTTCATTTTGCTCTTTAACCCTTTCATGCATGAATATTTAAAAAAAAGAGTGCTGTATTTGCTTTTACATAAAATATTTTACATCTAAAGACGTGATTTTTTTGTTGTTTTTTTTTTCATATATTTATTTATTAGTCAGTGGGTGGCAGTGTATTGGATGACTCACTGCTGTTCCCTTAAGTGGCTAATGTGCACGCAAACCATCCTCACCCATGCATATTCTACAAAACAGCTTGTGAATAAGTGTCCACTGCAGCAACTATGCATGAAAGGGTTTAAAAACAAAAAAAAAAAAGAAAAGAAAGGGAAAATAATCCAGTAGATGTTTGGCATTGACTTTAGTGAAGAAAAGTAAAGCTATAAATGCCTTGGCTTAAAAGTGAAATTTGCTTCTTTTAGTAAATAAATTCTTACTCTTTGTATTTAGTTTTGCTTCTTTAGTTTTATTTTTGTTTCTGTAAATTTTAGCCATTTCTTTGCCTTAAGGTGAGGTGTGCAGGTTAACAACCCCAGTGATTTTAAACTGTAAGAAAAAAATATCAAGAATTTGGTTTTAGGGAAAAGAAAATTGTTTTGTTTTGCACAACATTAAAAAATGACACCTTAGCAGTGACTTAGCAAGTGTAACCATAAGTATGGCAAATTTGTTTATATAGCACATTTTATACACCATGCAGTGGAGTGTGTTGCAGTTGGATCTGCACTGGTTGTGATACTGCGGTCATGAAACGCATGTGACAGACCACAACCTCAAATTATTAACCTGACTAGCATCTTAGACTAAGAACGAACAAGGATTTTTATTGTTTATCAGAGAGAAGCTAAATTTGTAATTTGAGGGAAGAGGTAAAGAATTGTGTTGTGTGGCTGAATTAGCATTGTTAGCTAACGATTGAGCATTAGCATTAGCTAGCACTTTATGTTTACTGTTCATTACTGTTAGGTTTGCTGTCATGAATGAGATGAAGACAGAAGTAGATGTATTTTTTACTACTTAGATTGTTAAACAGCTCCAAGGCTCACTGCACATCACTGTATTACATAATGCGTAACAAACCAAAGCCACGCTTCACGTGCCAAAAATGTCACAGTGGGCGCACGAATCGAAGGGTAACTCAAGAGGGAAGAAAGATTAATGATTTAATTTAAAAAAATGACATGTAGGTCTGTCTGTATTTCATCTTTCCATCTCTCAGTCCTACAGTTTCCTACACCAGTGCCCTGACAGGGTATACCAGCCTGTAATATGGAAAGGTTTAGCTAGCTTTATCCCATCTGTCTAAATATTTTAGGGAACATAATCCTTCTGTCTAAAATGTGTACTATACCATGTCTGCATTTTTGTTACAGTTGCACAAAGAGTGTCCAGGCAGGAAGGATTACTCCTTTATTGGTGATTTTATTAAGAAAAAAACAGGTTCTGTCATGAAAAGCAGGTATTTGAGCAAAATGACAAAAACAGCCTTTTATTTATCCCAGCTATAAAAACGTCACTTAAACTGTACAAATAATCTGTGTTTAGACATGTTAAAATGTATTTCTGCATTTGTGAAATGCATCATGATTATTAAACACACATTTGCACAAAATATTAAATATATATTTTGTAAATAAGACAACCTGTTGTGTTTTAATTAAATATTTAAGCTTCCAAATAAAAGTGACATGACCAGGTTATAAATAAAGCTTTCTCTGTGTGGATTTGATATTTGAGCTTCATTATGTTTAGAAACCTGTAGTAGATTTTTTTCTCTCTCTCTCCTTTTTTTCTCGTTGATAAAACAATTTCTTTATCTGCATGCGGCCATGTTGCCTGCATGACTTTTCCCTATTTGGGGGCTGGTTGTATCATCCAAGAGCTTTACGGTAAAAATATTTTACATGACCTCAGATAAGACTGAAATCTTTCAGAACGTAGTCCACAGCAGAATACTGACTTCGTGCTTCAGCAGACTGTAACTGATAAACATTATCCATCAGATTACTGAGGCCATTGATTCATGTTTCTTCTTTAGTTGCTCTGCTTTCAGTGCTAAAAGAGAAAAATATCTTTTTTAATGACATGTAAGAAAGCTGATATAATTTCTCCAGCTAACAGCAGGCAACACAAGCCTCACATTGTTTCTGTCAGATAAGAACGGGATGAAATAGGCTGCCAGATCTGACTCAGTCATCAGACAATGGATATATATATATATATATATATATATATATATATATATATATTGTAAATGTTTCTGTCATGAACTGAAAATGTGTTTGTCCCTTTAGGACAAACAAATATAATAATAGAAATATCTTTAAAGTGAAAGTTTACTCTGAAGCACTTTACATGAGTTTCATGCTGGATATTACATTTATATTCCTGCTCATATGTGAAGGAGTTTGATAAATGGGTCATGCCTGCGTTATGCTACTGAAGTATTTGCAATCATCCAGATCTTCAAAAACTTGCTTCATTTTGTACAAGCTGCCAGAGTTGGTGTCTTTCCATAAGCAGCATCATATCTGAAAACAAGCCAATCTTATACAGAAGTCACTGATAATAAGCCGACCTGGCAACTTTAGAGACTACAGTGTGATTCTTACAGCAGCACGTTTTATTAGAAATGTTGCTTTGAAACTCTAGTAGGACATTACTGTATATTCCTATAGGTTGTACACATAAAGCAAGATTATATAACATAAACTGGGTATTGATTACTCAAAATATAATCTTATCCAGATTAATGGGATCAGGTGATTTTGTTTACATTGCAGGGATTTTAGGTCTTAAATGGGTTAATACCAGATTATTTATTTACACATAAAGGTATTCAATGCCATACATGGTTTAAGATTGAAATGGTGGAGCAGGATTGGAAAGCAGCTTTTAGTTTAAACAAAGCTTTCTGTATGAGATTTACCAACAGAATGTGCACATCTGATCAGTCAGCTGATGTGGTGAAATGTGGGCTGAAGAGAAAACATATATAGTATTTCTGTGATTTGAATGCATGTGTAGCACATGAGCAGACAATGAAAGGAAAAACAGGTCATTTTGCTCTTTTTGAGGCATGAAAACATCTATGTTTATCTGCATGACTTTAACCACTCTCAGAGTTTAATAATCTGAGAGCCAAAAGGCCTACTTTCATCATTACAGCAATGTTGTATTTGGATATAAGTCATTCTGCTCACGTATCCTGCATTCAAGACTCAGTGTTCTGACTTTGTGGTAGATACCAGGCTGGCTTAGCCTCCAGGTTTACCACATACCCTTCACCCTAAGTACACACTACTTATATGATATGAGTATGTAAACTGTTCACACTGTGCTGCATTTTTAAGAGTGAAAACAATATGTGATAAACCTGAGTGCTTCTACATCCTCCCATCTCACTTTTATTCCTGTCACATCACTCACAAAAGTAATCAAAGCTAACAGGAGGTCGACTTCAGACTGTTCGATCAGAGCAAATGAAAGTTTTTGATCTTTCAATCTTGATTGAACTTTTTCAGAGCCGAGTTCTGCAGGGATGGAAGAAAATGATCCTGTGTGTTTAACTTGAGTCATGAAACATCTTCAAAGAAAGCGGAGGCAGGAGAGTCAAAGCAAATACTAAAAGTTCTCCTCCTGATGAGTGATGAAGCTGACCCTCCTTTTTCTCCACGTTGCCTTCATGTCTTTTCTTTCCCTCACCTCCTTCCTCACTTTCTCCATCTTTTCCTTCCTCAGTGGGTCCTCACATCGGCAGATACTGTGGCCAGACGTCCCCGGGCCGAGTGATCTCCTACACAGGAATCCTGTCTATGACCATCACCACTGACAATGCTATCGCCAAAGAGGGGTTCTCTGCCAACTACACCATCCGTGAGTGGAGCCTCCCACCTGGACATGAAGATGAGGGTGAGCAGCTGTGTGAGTGAGGCAAGCATGTGATGTGGGGGTGGAGATGTCATCTGTTATTAAGTAGGAAAAAGGTTCCCAACTTGCATGTTTCTGAGGCTCAGTCACCTCATAGAGCAGCAAAAACAAACAAAGTAATTCCTCACTTTAGGGCAATTAGCAGATAACTTGTGAGTCTGTCATGTTCTCATGGAAGATGCAGAATTTCCTCCAGCTTGACAGGAAATGCCCTCCATCTGATCTTTGACCTCTGACCTCAAGGATTTAAAGCATGTAATAGAAAAATCATGAGTTTTTCAGAATTTTAAATGGTTGTTGGTGCACAAATATATCAAAATATTTATTGTTTGTTGTATGAAAGAGAGAAAAAAAGCGTTGGAGAGGATAAAACCAAAGAGCCGATTCCCTTTGCTCAATTTTAAATAAAAACAAAGAATGAATTATTAAAACGATCATGAATTTATTTATCATTCTAGGAATCAGATCATCATTTCGCTTGCATAAAAATCATCCGTACAGTCTTGAGCTTTTGAATTTAGATTTCATTCATCCTGGTTACATGAGGACAAACAGATTCAGAACTATTGGTTCAGATCTGCTTTGGCTCATGATGTTAACTCACGTTTCTGCTTCTGTGCTGGTAAGTTTATGTTCATTTGTCAACTCTGACTGAGCACAGAATGAAATGTTTGACTGACTTCATATATAGTAAACAAACACATCAGTCATCTTAGTTGTTAAAAAAGAAGAGAAGGATATTGTCTTTATTGTCTCAATCACTTACTGAGAGTCATTTAAGGCATTTTATTGAATGAATGATATGCAAGCTGGATGTAAACAACAAACTATTGTTTGAGGATTTATTCACTAGGCAGGTTAAAGACAACAAGCAGCTTGCTGAGTGATTAAGGTCAGATGTTTTCTTCCTTGTCAGTAATCAGTCAAAATATCTGAAATATCAACATCGCAGTTCAGTTTGTTTCATTTATGCATTCTCATGCATGACGTGCTTTAGTGATGGCTGGATCGCTTAAGCTTTATTAGACTATTACTGATGGATGAAACTTTAGCACTCCCTTGCTGTCGCTAGCCCCCTTGTATTCATAGCAATCCTGACAACCTTGTTACAGCTCTTTTCACAGACACTTAAAATCTGAGGCCCACAAGGGTAAATGTATTTTTCTTTACTGGATTTATATTTCCCTTCCAATGGTATTCACCTAAGCACTACGCCTTGTTGGAAAACATAATTTGGTTACGAAAAGGTGCATGCTACATTGACAACACTCCAACAAAAATCCAACCAAACTAACATTAACTATAATGTGAGACTGAAGCAGTTAAACTACCAGAAGAGATGATAAAGCCCCTGGCAACTGCCCTGCAGTGGCACTCTGTTGCCCATGCCTGTAGTTATGCAGGGTTCTGCAGCATGCACACCAGATTTTATCCATCCTTGTTTGTGAATGCAATGAAAGGAGCTGAAGGACTGATATTTTCTGGAGGGTTCTATGTAGTCATTTTGTAACCTATACAAAATACTTCCATGGAAATTAGTTTAGGGGATGAATCTCATCAATCAAGCCAAGTTTGTTAAAGACCAAAGATTATATGTGCCATTGATAAGGACTTCCTGTTTCTAACTTAGCTGTTCTCATTAAATCAGCTCCTCATAGATTCAGCTTTAATGAATTTGCATTGTTTCTTGAAGGTAAAATGGAGACAAATGAATGGGTCATTAAGTAATGGGTAATGCAGAACAATTTTATATGAATCAGGTTAGTTGCAGCAGGGAAACATCTAAAACCTGCAGGACACTGGCACAAGAGGTCTGGAGTTGTTGATCCCTGCTCTACATGGTAGAGACAAATTTGGGGAAAGTTATCTTTCTTCTTTTTTATTTATTTATTTTGTTTTTATTTTATTTTTTTATATAATTACCAATCTTAAATATTTGGGTTTGTTTATACTTGTTTTGTGGGTTGCAGGTAGGTTTAATTTATACAAAGAGCTTTAACAACATAGAGATGAGACCCAAAAGATAAAGACCAACATTTAAAATGATCTACAAGTTTGATTTAAATCGACTGTAAATATCAGTTTTTGACATCTGAATTTACTCTGATTACACTGTTTTTCATTTCTTTAAGATATGATTTCTTTCTGATGGGAGATAGCTTTTATTAGCTTTATCTTGACCTACTTTCAGCGCTTATCTTTTTCCTGCCTAACAGTCCATTTGACCAATTTCACACAGCAGGATGTTATCACGAGTGGAATAGTTTCTCATGCTCTGTTTTAGTTCTTTGTGATGTTTTGTCACGTCCACATTTTGTGAAAAGAAGCCGTTTGTCTGCATCGGTACGACCCTGCTGGCATGCCTGTAGAGATTTAATTTATGTTGGCTTGTATGGCTCTTGCTCTCTGGTAACCTCAACCCCTGTCACCCCTGTTAAGGAATGTGTGAATGTGTGTTCAGAGGTGAGTTTATGTAAGGTCTCAAGTTGGGTAACCAGGGCACTTTGAGAGAGTTTCACATTTTTAAAAATTGATATTTAAAAGGCTAAAATTAGTTGACTGTGTTTGGACTCCAGTGTAAGATTTATATGTACAAATTGATAACAGCAGTTACATGCAAAAAAAAAATTATAGATTCACTGAGTTCAGATAACTTTTTTGTGATAACATTTTTTAGATCTTTGGAGGCTTAAAATATATCATTCGCAAAGATGTTTTCTTTTGATTTGTTTGGAGATTTTTAAAGACTTCTCTTCTTTGCTGGATCACAGCTTGAGTTTTAAATATTCATTTTGCATTTGATTTAATTGCTTAATATTTCAAATAAAGTTAAAATACACTTTTTGTTTTCATAAGATATTCCAAATGTCCAAGAGGAGCTGATTTTAAACCCTTTTCACACTTTAACTCTATCACACTCTGCCACTATGCAGCAGCTCTGCTTTAGAAATATTCTTCCGAGTCAGAGGGTTCAAAGTCAGTAGCGTTTGTCTACTTGTGTGCATTTGCAATCAAATTTTAATGGTAAGCATCTTTGACAAAGTGATGTTGAATGTAGCCTGCACATCCTAAATCTGTTTTGCATTTAAGCTGAAGACATAAATCTGTATGTCTGGCGTTATTTAGCATAGCTGAGAGCCACTCAGAATTAGACAAAGCTGCAGTTATGTTGCACATACACAAAAGTCGCACACAGTCTGTTGTTTAGCCTAAGGACCTGAGATGGGCTCTGCAGATTGAATTAAAGCCTCTCACGGAACCAAATCTTATTGCCTTTTCTTCAGTTTTTACAACCACTCTGATGCTATAAACCATTATTCTCCACTTGGGATACATGCACCTTGGGAAGTAAGTCAGCAGTTGCCATGGGATACATGGAAATGTTAGAAATGTTTAACTTTTCTGAAGAGAATGAAATTTTGTATGAGTTGTTGCACTAGAATGGCACTGGTAGCATCCTAGGCTGACAGCTAGGACAATAATTCAGCCTCTTAAAGTGTTCAGAGCTTTAATTCAACCAAGGTTTTTTTTTCTTTGTCTTTCTTCACCCACAGCACCGAGGAATCGGATGCTGATACCCTTCAGTAAATTTATGGCTTTCCTTCAGTCTGTTCTCTTCAAGAATAACCCCCAGCAGGGTCTTTGATCAACCCTACCATCAGCAGGAATTTCAGTTTATGTCTTTTCTGTCTTTTTAGATGGAGAGTTAGAGGAATGAGGTTGATGTCTGTCCCACGTACCTGCTGTGAGGGGGAACACAGAGGTTCTCACATGAATAGAAATAAGTACAAAGTAAGACGAAGAAATTTGAAGATGAGCTGCGAAGCAAAAGAAAGTGGGAGTATTTGAGAGTTTTGGGACTAAGCTGATGCAAGAGCTGGATGACATTGAGTGTCATTTTCAAGCTGTGGTTTCAGGGCATTTTCAGACGCGAAGACTCCTCTGGGGAAAGCTACAGTATGAATGGAGGATTTGGGCCCTGAAAATTGTCAAGTTAGAAAGTAGCGATGATGAGCACAAACTTAAGTTTTCTGCAGCAGTTTGGTGAGGCAAACTTTTTTTTCCTGTTTTATTTGTGGAGCTTGGAATGATGCGGTATGTTTGTGTGAGTCTGGCAGACCTTGCGTCTCCAGACAGCCCTCCCACTCTCACATAGATACACACAAATTTCCTTCTGTGCCCTCTCCCTCTTCCTCCCGACGCTCCCCTGCTGTTATAGACAGGACAATGCCACCTCTGAGATACAGACATGTAATGCAACTGTCCAAATTACTACTTTAAAAGTGGCTGCACTTACATACATGCATGTTTTGTGTAGAAGAACCACTGGATAAAAAGAACAAACATCCCCCAATGGAAAAAAAAAATGCTTGTTGATTGTGGTGGAAAAACTATAAATATAGATAGATTCCAGAAACACATTTAAGTTTAAAAGTCTCTATTTTTATGATCCACTGTGCTCTCTATCACCAGATTTTCCATATGTCATGTGCTTAAACTTAGTCTTATTAGCTTGACTATTTGAATGGCACTCTTTTAATTACATCATCTAGTTTGTAGGGATGTAAATCATAAGTTTGACATCTTTGGATTGATCGCCGTCTCTCAAAAAGCTTTGACAACACCAATGAAACACTAATGAAAGGAGTGTTAACTCAGGTGAAGAGGTTCTTGATTTCATAAATATTGCAAGCTGCATCCCATCAAACTGTCATATATGGTTCCTCTGTGTTTAAAAAGAAGAATGGTTCTCACAGGGGGAACAGATCTCAACAGGGAAACTGGCCTCGACACAGCACCGGCTTTTTGTCACAGTAAAAGTCAGCTTATAAAGCCTGCACAACAGCTTTTATTCCAGCTTTACCACGACTAAAAGCCGACTTTTACTGTGACTATGAAAGCGACTGAAACCACGTAAACAAACACTTCTGTACCAACAAGACTGGTGTATTTTAGCAGGATCTACTATTGTGTTGCCTATGGTAACGAGCAACACTGTCTAACAAAACTGAACATAAAAAGTTAGCTTTAGGCTCATTAAGGCAGTACCGACTTACTTGTCAAGGAGAAAGCTGTCAAAATCAGCATCACTTTTAAAATCTTTCTCCTTCTTGAGCTCCTTTCTCCTTCCAGCTGGGGAAGGCTAGACCAATGTTGATCCTCCTTTTTGTATCATCTGGTCATGCTACCTTTTAAGTGTCCTTTTTCACTTTCTTGGCGATGGTGACAACATCTCCCGTTTTGCTACTGCATATGTATGATCCTGCATTTTTGTGAATTTTGACGATTTTTTAACAGATTTTTCAGCTTGCCGATTTAGTAAGCCATTATCGTTTATCTTCTCCTCCCACATCCCAATCACTGTGCGCTGGCTCACAGGGATTCTGGCTATTTGTACCTTGCCAGCAGCTATGATTTCAAGATGGCAGACTGTCATGGCACTTCCTTGCCAGCTGACCCGTCATATGTATAAACAAATCTAAAATTCTTCACTTACGCGAACGTGTCAGATCATTAGTGGATGTCATAATACACCAATGATAACACGTGTATGGATGCAGACATCCATTCTGGCCGGTAAAAAACAGGAAATGTTACACAATGTCCTTTTATGGGTGCATCTCTCAAATTCTGCCATACATATGAGACAGTATTGCATGCTAATTTAACACAGTCACTTCAGTTCTTATCATTATTTCTATTGGCAAACAGTTTAATGGTGATTTCCTCAGTTGTCTGATCCCACCAATATAATATACAAGAAAAAAAAATATGTTTAAGGACAAAAAAACTAAAATTCAGAGGTAGCTTGTTGTTATTTACCTTTGTGTGTGCACATATGGATCTTGTGTGGGTTACTGCATGGATGTATCAGTGTTACCAAGCAGCCGCTACCAGTGCCACCACAGAAGTTTTTGAAATGACCTGTTGTTGACTTCCCCGCAGGGAGCAGGGACAGGCTGCCTCGCAGTGTCTGAGCAGCACTCTAATAAAATGCTCACTTGTTTTCTTGGCTGACACAAATTAGCTTTTTTTCCAGCAAAGATTTATGGTTGTAACTTAAGGAGCCTTGCGCTGGAGGAGCGATGATACTGTAGAACAACAAGAAAAAGTGTGCAGTGCACTTTTTAAACTTAGCTTAAAGGGGTAATTAGTAACTTAATGATTTGTTAATGATCTTTTTTAACAATCATAACTTTACTTGGTATGTGGATTTCTTCTCCAGTTAGCCCTATTACTTAGCCCTACTTATCTTTTTTGCAACCATAAAGTACCATTTTTCCTTTTGATCTCAAGCAGTAATCTAATCCTTGATCACTGGTAGTGTGGACCATCTGCATGGCTAGATGAATATTACTCCTTGTTGACTAAAGAATACTCGTTGGGTCCTTGTCTGAAGTGTCTCTGTTTTTGGCAGATTTTGCGTGTATGGAGCCGCTGGGCATGGAGTCTGGGGAAATTTCATCAGACCAGATCACCGCCTCTTCCCAGTATAACTCCAACTGGTCCCCCGAACGCTCCCGTCTCAACTACCAGGAGAATGGCTGGACGCCTTCAGACGATACCATCAGAGAATGGATACAGGTCAGTTATGTAACTACAAAACTCAGAGAAGCTGGAACTGAGATACATGAAAATGTCCTCTAATGGTCCCCTTGTTGCATGCAATAGATTGCAATAGCATTGCAATAGATTCAGAATCCAGACCTTGTTTACTGCAGTTGGTCTATTGCAACATTAATTAATGCCATTGGCTGATTTTTATTCAAATCATCGTGGTTGTGTTGCATTTAGTATGCTGCTTTTAGGTATATAAGTATATTTATTTGTTAATGTAACAGCACAAGATAAAATTACATCAAATCAGCTCTCATTTTTAGTCTGATCCTAAAATAAATCCATGCTGATTTCCCTGTAGAAAAACAGTGCTCTTCTGTTTGCACTTGATGCTCATGCTCACATCTGGTCTGAATATTGTTCATTCATTTGTACCACTTCTCTGCACATTACAGGGACACTTGATGGGGAAAAAACATAACCAAACTTGCATAATTTATTGACAGCTGCCTCTCCAGCACAGATGACATTTCTCATCTTCACTGTGAAATCTGACATAGAAGCCTGAGATATTTAAAACCTTCCACTTTTTTGTTTTGTTTCTTTTAATTACTAGTTTACTGAACAGACTGCTGTGCAGACTTAAGAAGTAAGAAGTGCTCAAAAGTTGACTGAAAATTGTCAGGTCATAAAAAAAATCCACTTATGTAGCATCGGGGGTTGAAAGTTGATCAGGAGAAGCACATGATTGCTTCAACTAAAAGGAGTTGAGCCTTAATTTAAGATAATTTCTGAAACCTATCTATGATGTCTGAATCCCCTAAAAAAACTCAAATTAAATGGCTTTAACTTGATTTTAATTTTAATTCACTCCTTTTTCTTTTCTTTTTTTCTATTAGTTTTAATGTTATTGTGCCTGTAACAAAAAAGGAGCTAAAAAGTTGCATCTAACCAATTTGTTTTTAATTCTTCTTTACCCAATATAGCCTTGTTAAGTAATCAAGGTGTTATCCAAAACACAAAGAGCTTTTTCTCTAAGAAAATTAACAAACAAATGAAAAAGGGCTTCACTGAGATAATATCTTTCTCACTAGCTGTAGCTCTTAGCTAGCTGTAGCTAAGCTAACAATACCTTTGTAGACATTAAAAGTAGACTAAATATAACTGTGGAGCCAAGAGATTACCAAATAAATTAGTTAATGTGATTTTGCTTCTTGGTCCTTTTGGTTGTTACTGTTGATTTTCTATTAGCACTGGGGGATTTTTAGGCATATTTTAGCATTTTAGCATAGCTGTCTGTTTGTCTCCTCTAGGAATGCATTGGAATTCAGGCCATTTTGCTAAAATTACAGAAACTGCAATCTGGTTTAGTTGGATTTGTCATGGGGTTAAATTAACAGAGCAGACAGAATTAGAGGTTGTCAAAACTTAGATTATTTATGAATCTGTGCTTGCTCATAATTGTAAATTGAAAATCTAAATAGGATCATGTGTTTTTTTCTTTCTCTAATACGATTTGAAGTAAGAAAACTAATTCTCTGATTGTCCAGTCAGACTTATAGAAACAGTAAAAAAGTGCGGCTGGAGTCCAGGACTGTCCTATTGTCCAAGGCAGGAACTCATAGAGGAAGACTCACAATGCCCTGAGCAATAAGAGCAGACCCTCACTTCCCTCCTGTGGGGGTTACAACAGGAAGCGGACAGGAAAACAGCGTCAGTGCTGGATTAGTATTTGTGGTTTTCTATTGTCTATCTGGGGACTTCTTTTAGCTACTGGCTCACAACAGGGCCCTCTCCGATGTAAGGAAATGAAGGATGGTAATTTAATTGAGGTTAATGGGTTTATATAGCTACTGTAAGTTTAAATGAGGGTCACAGAATACTCTTAAAACATAGTCTTAATAATGCTGGATGAATTTTTTAAGCATTCCTTTTTATTATTTTATACAAATTATTTTGCAGTGTTTGTTAAAAAAGGTTGCATTTAGATTGTACTCCAATGGCCTCCACAGTCACCAGATCGTTTTAGTAACTTTGGGATGTGGTGGAACGGGAGATTCTTTGTGTGATGCCATCATGTCAATATGAAGCTAAATATTTGAGGAATAATTTCAATACCTTGTTGAATCTTAAAACCAAGAGTTAAGGCAGTTCTGAAGGAAAAAGGGGTCCAGTCTGATATTAGCAAGGTGTAGCGAATAAAGAGGTCAGTAAGTGTAGATTTAAAATTCAACAATAAATGGTGATTATAAAGTTAACTAATGTGCCACTATGCTACAGTTTGCAATCATAAAAAAATTCTGAATCACTAACTTAGCAAAGTGAGCAGCTACTACACCTTTTTTAGCTCCATATCTTCAGGCTGTGTGTCCACTCTGAGGAAGTAATGATGTGGTAACATTATTAATAGCATGTGATATTTCAGCAGAGGAGTAGTGATTTGCTTCTGGGCCTGTGGGAAAATTATTACAAAGCTGCCATTTGTAATGTACTGTGTGCATTGGTGAGGAAAGGCTACACCTACAGTTGATGGGCATGATTGGAAGTAGGACAACCGTTTGTTGACACAAGTAAAATGCATTTATGTTAGAAATTTCTCCTTACAGCCAGTAATAATAATGTCCCCAAATCAAGTTTAAAATGGGGTTAACTATAAACTCATTTTATATCATATATATAAAATTGGTTATAAATATATATCAGCTGCTCTCATGACCAGTGTGTAAAAATAGCTGTGGGCTCCTATTGACTTATTTCATACATTGGGTACATGTGGCATTAATTATACTTCTTCAAATGAAAACAACCTGATCCTAGGTATGTTTAGTCGTGCCATTTACATGTCTCAGTCCTTGCTTGCGAAGCAAACACCATCCTGTGCAAATTGCGGTACAAACACATTTAGATCTCTTTTGTTTTATTGCTTCATGAATTTGGTACAAAGTAAACACCGGGTCGAACATCATTGTGTTTCTCTGCGCATGGCCTCTGACTGGCTTTAGTGTTTCCCATCAGGAGAGATACTGAATGAGGTGACAAGTTCCTCAGTTCATCTCTCCAGTCACAAGATTCTCATCAGCAACCTCTTGCGCCTCCAGCCTGAATCCAGAAGCGGCTACATCCAGATTAGCGTGTGAACACAGCTTTGCATGCATGTGTGTCCTTCTGTTGTTCAGGGAAAGCTTCTTTGGCACTTGATCCTTAAGAAACAGCAGACCATCCCCCTGCCTCTGTGATTTATAACTTTCTGAACTGACACTGTAGCTCTGCCTCAGTGAGCCATTTGAGTTATGAATGGTGGTTTTTGTGAAGAGGATTTTCCATTTTCTTTGATTAAGTGTAGTGCGTGGCCGACTCTGCACAGCGACATTAGTTTTATGGCTCTCCATTCATCTCACTTGGGAGAAAATTACAAGTTTGTTAATTTTTTCATGTCTGTCCCCTCCACTGCTACCACCTCCATTATTCATTTGGAAACATATATATATTTCATTGATGCTATTTCAGGTTACTATTCATGATGTTGTCGGGTTGCCTGCCTCAATGACACTGAGCTCGTTATGTAGCTTTCTGATAAATCAGCAACCACATTTCTCACTGTAGTGTCTCATTGGCATAAAACAAGAAACTTGGCCTCACCTTAAATGCGTACAACTATTTACTGGCTTTGAAAGTACTAAAAGAATCAAATAAGCTTGTTTTGTCCAAACAGGGCATTAGGTGCATCGTTACAACTTGTGCTAAATCAATTTGTTATTGAGAGCAGTGATGTAAAACCAGGAAAGGCTTCCTTCCCTGTGCTTCAGGTATTTTTAGACACCATGTCGTTTGTCTTCGGAATCTTATTGAAAACACCAGGAAGGGCTCAGTTTCGTACATCTGGAAAAGACATTTAGGCTTCAAGTGAGCAAAGAGCGTTTTTAGGGCCGGGGAAGAGGGAAACTGGAAAACAAAAGATCCTGCAGGGTCGCTCTGTCCAGAGGAGACCTCTGCCACACTGAACTTAACCTGGGAAATATCATTACCTAAGAGCAACGTCAACACGAATCAGACTTGCAAACACAGATGTAGCATGTTAGTGAAAGTCTAGAGCTGTTACGCAGCACTAATCATAAACCTGAGGTTTTACACAGTGAAATGGGAGACGCCAAAAGAGGCAATGAAATGCAAGTTGTGTGATCCATCAAAAAAAGTAAAGCTCAGAGCTAAGCAGATCTAATTAGTCTTTTCTTCAGCTTGGAAACCTCAAGGCTGCTAAAAGAAAATAAACAAAAATTAGACCATGATTCCTTCGTTTCATCAGTGCCAAAGAGTTGTTAAGATATTCTGCAATTAGATGTTATGAGCCCAGTGTTTATAAAGGTCTCTAAGCAGATACATAATCATGCCAAAGTTAAATTAAATTAATCCAGCAAATATTAAAAAGAAAGTTACTGAAAAAACAAATCTTTTAGTAAATTTTAGACAGACCACATAAATATGCCAGCTATTTTCATATGCATGTTGTATCTTTTCAGATTTCTTTATGTATTTTTCGTAAAAGTAATTTCAAATTTGCCCGTCCCAGCATGAAAATGAATGAGAAGTGAAAGTCTATCGTGAAACTGGACTATGTACTGAAATCTAGCTTAAATGTTTACATAGATGCTCTACAAAAAGTAACAGTAAAATAAATTCTGCTGCTATAGAAGATAAATAAATCTTGATTTTCTCACATACATTAACTATACTCATATTACAACTTTTAAAACAAAAAGTACAACAATGCATTCAGTATTTAGATATTTAGATGGTCTTTTCCAGTACACTTAGTTAGCTTGTGGTTGACGTTCGGGTTGCTGCCTGCTGACCATTTCGCTAAACATCAAGATGTTGTCTTTTCTATTTAGAAGTTTGAGATCAAGTGGAATTGGCCATAATTTTCCCAAATAGATTGCACAAAATTGGTTTTTAAAAAAAAAAGAAAGAAAGGGCAAGTGTGGACTAGATGAAGCAGATGTGTTAAACACTGTCACCAGATAAAGATTCTTCATCTGTGAGAGAAACATAAGGTGTAACCGTGTCCACAACTTATAGCATGTTTCCATAGGATGATGGTAACGCTTCATATATGGACTAAATCTGATGTTTAATCAAAGTAAAGAAAAAAGGACAACTTAGTCGAATATTTAGGATTGAAAAACAAAACATTACATCCAGTCACACATTTCTGATTCATACAAGTCGTGTTTTCATGGTAAAAGACAAAAAAAGAAAGGCTTTTCTCTTAGCTTGCAGTCCACTACATCCACAAAGTCCTTGAGCCTATTATGTGAACACTGCAACTTTAGCTAAGAATTAATTAATAAAGGCTTTTTCTCTTGCTGCTACTAAAGCAGTGTGCCGTTTTGGCAGGAAGTAGCCGTGTTTAATCCCATTTAGCCTAACTTGGACTGAATTATGTCCCCTTCCTGTGTTTTGTTTTCTTCATTAAGAAGTGTGACTGTTTTCTGTGGCATGAATGGTAGGCAGCATCAAGTGTTGAGTAATTAGAAGATGGAAAAGCACTAAAAATGCAGTCATTAGACAGTGGAAGTGTAGAGAATTAAACTGAGCCAAAGCATTACTGTAAATGATGAGCTTTTTCTTGCTTTTAATGGGGAAACTCTTTTCAGGAGACTGTCCTTTTTAAATGTTTTTGCATTTAAAGTTATACCAAACAAACGGATAGACTGCAGGGAGTCATAGAACAAAGTCATTTAGTGTAAAACAATGCAGAGAAATAAAATGGGATTTATCAATGCCTAGTTAGGAGCAGAGAAACTAAATGCTGATTCTCCTTGTTTAATTTGAACTCGGGATGGAAAGCAAACTTGACCCAGGTAGTCATAGAGGTTTCAGAGTCTTATATGGTGTCGGCAGATCAGATATATATTTTGAACTAGAACCATTCAAAGCCCTGAACAAACACCAGCAGCAACATTTCAAAGTCAATTCCTTGGTGTATAGGGGCTCAGTGCAGAGAGTGACATGTTCCCTTTTTCTGTTCTTTGTGAGGACATGAGCTACAGCATTGTCCACTAGTTGCAGTTGTCTCCGTGATTTTGTAGAAAGACTAGTGAAAACTACATTACAGTTTTCAAGACTACTGAACAAATATTTTTCTAAATCATGTTGAGCCATCAGTCCACTTATTTTAGATATATTCTTCAGCTGATTTGGTTACTGTTTTAATAGTATAAAATCACACAAGATTTCTGGATTAAAGCTGAACACTAATGGACACACATCTTTTTTTTTTTTCAATTACAATGACTTCAGTTCTATCTTTATTTAGCTGAAGAAAATTCTGACAGATCTAAGAATTTATTTGACCAAGGCGCGCGCTTAATAGAACAAAAAATAAAAACGTAATTTTCCCTCCATGGAAACGCACCCCTGCACACTTCTAGCGGGTGAGAGGACCTGATTCAGAGGGATTAGTATTGTATTGTTTTATTATTTTATTTTCATTTCTATCCTCACAAATATTTTCGGATTTGCAAATAGTATTAATTTAAATATTTCATTTAAAAAAGTCAACCCTTTCTCAATGCATCTGACAAAGGTTCAAATCCCAGCCTGGATTATAGGTTCATATCATCTCTAATCCCAAAATGTGCATTAACTTGGTTCATCTCCAAAGATTTGTAATAAATGTTCTAGAACATTTTTATTTTCAGGGGGATCAATCATTTCAAATACAGATGAGCTGCAGAAGTAGATAATTATACATTTCTAATTGAAAACTGGTCTAAATTTTTCCAAATCAGGTCTAAAAATAGTTTTATTTTCCTCTGCTTTCAATTCCTTTTGTGATACCCAGAAGTTAAATTAGTTTTATTTATTTATTCATTTTTAATGTCCTCTGTTTAGTCATGCTAACTGGCTAATTCAAATTGGTAGGGACAAAAATAACATTTCACAGCAACACCTACTACATTCAACATCTCTGTGCTTCATTTTATGCTTTATGTATGGGAGGGATACATTTCCTGGGAATTTAGCTGAGAATCCAGTTGGGAGTGGTGACAAGCAATCCCACGCAACATGGTTTCCCAGGGGTGTCCCTGTCAGTCACAGAGCCCACACAGATTTCCTGCTCTTTTCCTGAAAAAGCATCAGTGGGAGAAGCCAGCCCGTGCTCTCTGGGTTCTTCCCATGTACGTCGCCGACTCCCTGGCTAAAAATTATACACCACATCAAACATGCGTCCCCACACACTGAGGCATGAACGTTTGCTGGCATGCAACTGATCATTTCCAACCTCCACAAACAAGCAATCCAGTCAAACGGGAATGAAATGGAAGTCAAATGGGGAGTGGCCCCCATTTATTACACGCTGTAACTGATTTCATGCTTTAATACAGTTTGGAGAAAATTGATGTGACGACTATATATGGAGTTACAGAGCAACTCGGTGAAGTATTCTTCATTTTAGATAAGCACCAGTGTTTGTGGACCACATTACGACTGTGAGGCTCTTTGTTATCGCGTGCTGCTCTCTTTGATGATAAATATCACTTTATTCATCTTTTTCTATCTCCTTCTGTTGGAGCACTTTGAACAGCCTTGTTTCTATATTCTGCTGCTTTGCTGCAGCAAGATAAAAAAACAGACATCTGAACAAATCTTTATCTGTTTTTTGCCCCAAGATCATAATTTTATGAGAAAAAAAAAAGGAAATGGAAAAAGTATTTCCAAGAAATAGATAAAGAAGTTCTTTGAAAAATTAAGCTCTTGGTTAAAAAAAATGATAATAGCATGATCACATTTAGTTATTAGAAATGAAAAAAAAACTTTATGTGAATAACTTCCAAATAGATTCTTTTATATTTTTAGGCTGGTTTGTAAAGTACCACGACCTCTTTGTTAAATGTTCTCAGTAAGACTTATTCTAATTTTATCAGACACAAGACAACAAGCCTTACCTCCGAGTCAAATTGAGAAATTCCCCTTAGCTACCAGACGAGAGTTTTAAACTAGTTTCGTTGAAAGAAAAAGAAAATCTTGCAAATATCGTAACTGTGGAGCTGTTATTTACTGTTTGACTAAAATAACAACATTTGAAAAGCTATTTTTGGTTTTATAATCATCTTCTTTTTAAATGCTATATGTGCCATATATGGAAGTATGTGGGTCTTATCTGCTGTCAAGCCTTTGATATGTCAACTGTTGAAGGGTGTTAATTGCTGTTAGGTAGAAGGGGGCAGAGTCCACACATATAATATCTTTTACAGCTCTAAAGATCACATGAGCTGCCCCAGCTGATTACCCTCCCATATCAGCTAATAAACACTTTTCAACGCAGACATTTTAACATGTTGTTGCAGGAGCTGATTGCTGGTGATCTTGTACAATGGGCTGCACATCACATAAGCTAGAGGAAAGATTTTTCTCCTCTCTTTAGGCTTCCTCAAAGGATATTGTTGGGTTTCTCTAAACTTTACAAGGTTTAGCAACACCAGGAGCAGTAATATGCCTCCTAACGAATGCTTTTTAATCTGTTGTGTATTTTTTTTATTTGATATTATGTGTACACATGAAAGTCATGGAAATGTTTAAACAAAACAAGTATACTAGGTTGCACTCTTCCTTTGAACTTTATGTGAACATAAGTAAAATATGTCATGACAATGAACATGTCTGAAAATGATATCGGCTGTGGAACAAATCTTCCAACAAATCCTGCTTTCTTTTTAGTCCCATATAAGACAATGAATGCAAGGAGCAAATTTTTAAGAGTAAAATAGTGTATGAGGCATTGTTTATCAATTGCATGATCTTTATATCTTTGGAATACACAGAATTGGCTTTTCTGTGTTAGGTTTGGTTAAAAATTGGTTTGGGAAGTGATATAAAACAAGATTCATTATAAATAAATGAAAACAAGTCAATAAACCATCAATTTGGCCCAAGTACATAGCAGGAAAAAATAATTTTGCCCGTTTGTTTCACTTCTTCGCTCATAGCCTCATAAATTGTAATGTTGGTTTAGCACAACATTCTAACCTTGAGGGTTACCAATACACACACACAACAGGTCACACACTAGCCATTAGCAATGCACATAAACAACCATAAAAATCATTTCAGTGTGCTCACACACACACACACACACGTACACCCTTAAACATTCTCTCAGTTTGATGCCACACAGACTCCTCTGTATTTCAGACAACAGACTCTTCTGGACATGCTCCTTGAATCAGCAGCCGGAGGCTCAAACCACAGTGAATCCATGGCTCAACAAGTCTGGATCAAATGCATGACCTAAATCACATAACATGCTTATCCCTTTTTTTAAGAAAAGAATGTTTTCTTAAAGCACAGACATCATAAATCATATCAAATGTCAATAAAGAAACTATTATGAACAGCTTTTGCATTTCTGTACTATTTCCATATCTTTTTACATGATTTAAACCAACATAGAAGTGACGGGGGGATTTTCAGCTGTCAGTTTAATCTTCCACGTTGAACAGAGTAATTTTTACTCTGTTAAAATACTTGCTGGCAGTTTATTCATTGAAAACTCATTATGTTTTTCTGTAAAGCTCTTTATGTGCTGGGACTGTGTTAACAAATCGAGTTTCTTTCTATCAGGCATCCTGCTCTAATCATTCAAAATCTACTGATGGATAGTATAGTACATAAGATATGAGCCACTGTTTCCCATAGACTTCAAATGAAGCATTATACTAGACTGAAATATGGATGTTTATATAATTAATATGTAAAATAGCTGCTAATATTTTGAATTTTAGAATGTGTTTTACTTGGGATATTGAAGAGGAAACTCCCTGAAAAGGTTTCTTAACTGGCAAAACATTGCACAAGTATACCGTGTGACATTCTTAGATGTGCCTAAAGCCAACACAACCTCATGCTGAAGCCCACTCAGGTTTGATAACCTCACAACTCTGAGCCTTTGGATCTGAAGGCTTTATGTTTAAATGCTGTTTGACAGGATTTGCTGGAAGAGGGGGTTATATGTTGTCCCAAATCAACTTGATAAATTGCGACATGTATCAATCAACTTTGGCTTTTGAGGCATTTAAAAGCTAAAGGTTTATTTATTTATTTATTTATTTTTTCACCACTTTAGCTGAAACATTTCTGGCCACCTTACATAAAAGGGCTTTAAGCAGTTTTAGCTAAAAGTACTTTTTAACTAAAAGATTAGCTAAAAAGCTGTAGCTAAAGCATAGCTAACCAACTTAACTAAAAGGTACTTTAAGCACCATTGGCTAAAATCACTTTTTAGTTTAAATAAAATCACTTTTTAACTAATAGCTTAGCTAACCAGTTTTCAGCTAAAGTGCTTAGCAATATTTTAGTTAAGTTTTAGCTAAATTTGTTAGCAAAAAAAGCTGTTTTACAGCCTTAACAAATTGTAGCTACTAATCATCCTCTAAACATATTGACATTATTGATGGCTTTGTATTCCAACCATTTAACCACCACTTTGTGAATATATTTTATCAATGTATTGAGATTTCCACTGTTAGCTAACTAGGTTATTTTAATATTCAGACTAAATATCCATTATTTTTAACTTTTATGTTTTGATTATCATTTGCATTTCACTTATAGATTGCTTTTCAGCAGTTATTTAAACTGTTTACCCTTAAATAATTTAAACTTTTTACCCAGGCTTTCAGCACTAAAATCAAATGTTTTATTTTACTTTAGCTGTAAATGCTTTGGTGCACTACAGCCTAAATCCGGTCAGACATTTTTCATTAATCCATTCCTGTAATTGTTTGTGTTTTCAGGTGGACTTGGGGTTTCTCCGATTTGTTACAGCCATCGGGACACAGGGAGCAATCTCAAAAGAGACCAGGAAGCACTACTACGTCCGCTCATACAAAGTAGATCTAAGCTCTAACGGAGAGGACTGGGTCACGGTGAAGGAAGGCTCAAAACAGAAGGTAACAGTGTGTCAGCTATGCTGTTGCAATGCTCATTTACCTCATACTGATAACTAATGAAGGACTCTGCATTAAAATCAAAGAGTGAATTTGCTGAATCAGTGTTCTCCAAGGCTGTATGTCTAATCTAAGCCTTGACTGAACTGTGTGCTGAAGCTCTGGCTCACTTCGGCTCAGAACATGATCAGAATTGATTACACTGATGGGACTCTGCTTCTCTGAAAATTGGTGTGAGGGCCAATAACCATTTTCAAGACATAACACTAATGGCATTTTCACTCTGTTAAATCGACATCTTTCAGTGATTCAAATAATGGTGGCATGTTAATCCTCACATCTTGATCAACATTATAATGTAATTAATATGAATAAAGTGAGGTATAACACCAGTGACAGGTTTTTTACAGCTGTATAACATACTGCTATAAGAATTAATGTTAACATGTTAAAGGTGCTGTGATTCTGGAAAAACATGCAGATGATGGATGAATGAGCTGAAAATATAGCTCACTAAGCAATAATATGTTATAAATAAAGGTAATGGAAAGAACTTACTGGGTTCTTGCATTTTTATTGCTGTTATTAAAGAACACATTGATAATCTTGGGACAAGCAGATATGCAGACATCAATCAAAGGATGTCCAAATCTCAGCTGTTCTAGTCTAAAGTATATTTTGTGCTTTAAGTTAAATCTACAGCTATATCTAAAACATTTATGAAAATAATATCTGGTGTGTTTGCATGCTGTTACAAACAAGACTGCAGCTAGTAATGCAATTGCAATATTAAACTGAAGGAATCTGTAGCTTTAATTGCATATCTCAGACACTAGTGTAACAGGTGTTGTGCCTTAGCTTCTGTCATACAAGGGTTTGTGAAAGCCTCTGGAGGACCTTTCCACTGATCTGATCTGTAGTGCACGTTTGGAACACTAGAGGTTCATTTTCCAAGATTTGCCTGGGTTCATGTTTGTAACCGAGTCCAACCTGGCTCTTAATATGGATAGTAGCAGTAGAGCTGTACCATTATTGAGCTGAACAGCAAGGTTTGTTGTTGCGAAAAAGTAAATTTATGTTTTAGTAGAAGAAGTAGTAGAAATGTCAAAGAATATATCTAAAACCTAAGTAAAAAAAAAAACTTGTTTTATTCTCAGATCTTTCAGGGGAACCACAACCCTACAGAAGAAGTCCGTGCCGTCCTCCCCAAACAGACTCTGACTCGCTACATTCGTATCCGTCCCATGTCCTGGGAGCAGGGAATCTGCATGCGCTTTGAGATCTATGGCTGCAGAACATCAGGTAACATTTCTTAACTAAGTCTCACCTTAAATGTAAACTTTGCACTTCCAGATTGAAGTTGGATAAATTGAAATCCACTTAAAAATACAAACTGTAGGAATTAAGTAATGCTGATTTCTCTCTTTCCAGTTATCTTTTAAATGCAGTATATCAACATGTAGCCACTGCAGAGGCTCAGGTCACACTGACAGTTAATATTAAACTTTTTTAAAGGAGAAAAGCAAAAAAATCTTCTTCTGTGTCTGCTGCAGGTCCATGGTACTTTTCAGACTGCGTGCTTCCTCTAAAAGACTTCTCACTTTTGCACATCGTGAATCAAACTAACATCTTTATGGCTTGCAGGATAAGAATCTCCTGCCGCTCTCTCAGTTGATCTGAAATTATTATTGCTTCTAAAGTGAGCATTAACTCCCACAAAAGGACATCATTATTCATTTCAGAAAAGCAGAGCAAAATTATTCTGCGTCATTACTCATCTACTAACATAATTCTCACGTTTTTTACACTATAGTAGGCAAACTCAAAGTTGATTTAGGCTGGACAAGTAATTCACAAGACAAAGTGATACTTTTAAGTCATTTAGTCTCTTTTAAATCATATTTTTCCCACAAGCTTCCACACAGAGAGAGCTACAGGGGTTTTCCATAAAGAACACTGAGTAGCTGTATTTCTGACATTATAGATGAGTGTGTTTCCTCAGAATCTGTTTGTAAACAGTGGATATAACTGAGGAGGCATTTTTCAATTGCAATGAGGCCGGATATTAGATCTCATCCATTTAGGGATAATGATCTTGGCTTAGAATGATCAGACAATTGTATCCAAGTATGTTTGAGCTGCATTTGTTTTTTATTCCAAAACAAGCTTAAATCCATTTAGTTGTCATCTCAGAATGTTTTCTGATTCTTAATAATGGCATCATTGCAGGAAACAGGCTGTTGTTCAGCAGATTATGTTCTCCCACAAAGACTATGAGTTTTTAATCGTCAGTGAGCCTCTTAGCGTAAAATGTCTGGAAACAAGACTCTAAACCCATCACATGTTCATGGATTCTGCTGCAAGTTGCCCCATATTTTTTCCTTTGAAATTCTTAGTTAAAGAACAGAACGTTTTGCAGAATGTGTCCACATATGGCCCACAGGTAACTCGCCACAGTCCAAACCAGGCTGGCAACTGACATCTGGTCCACTTCTGGCCCACACAACACTTGCCAGTGCCATAACTGAACGATAAGTACCAAAAGTAGCCCAGATTTGGCCCAAACATGTCTGCTATCTGGGTTAGCTTGGTGGGAGTGGAGAGAAAGACTGAAGGTATGGAGGTAACCATGTAAGATGGCAGGCTTACTGGTCGTTTGTTTACAACACCAGTGCATACGCAGGTGGAAATGATGAAGTTCACTCTCAGTCTCTGGGTAAAGTTTCTCTGCTTTGTGTTGTGGCACAAATCCAGCTGTTCATGTCATATTCAAGCACACGAATCCCTGCTGATCAGTCTTGAACCACATTGTTAGACACTGTGGGATTTAAGCAACTTTTTAAGTTCAACATCATGTTTGATGTCCACAGACTGGCACTGACAGGATATTTCATTTTCACTCCAAATTCATCAAGATTGAAAGTATAAAATCTGTGTTGGCCCTGCGACAGACTGGTGACCTGTCCAGGGTGTACCCTGCCTCTCACCTGTTAAAATGCTGGGATAGGCTCCAGCTCACCCGCGACCCATATGGAATAAGCTGTTAAGAGAATGAATGATTTTAACTTTATCAGATGAAATTTAATTATATTATTGTATATTTAGTTAGCGTAAAATCAATGTATCATATGATGTTACATCGTTGTTTTACTTTTGAAGAATAAAATTTTCACCAGTTTCTCTTCCCACAAAAGTTCTTCATCACTTCTGCTTAATTCAAAAGAAGCTGTATCAGAGATTATAGACGACTCTGGTACTCATATTCTTGAGTATTCACACTCCAGCAGCACCCAGAGGGTATCAACAAAAACAGCTGACTATAGCAACGACAAACTGATGGCTCCGGCATTTCTTATCACATTGTGTGCCGCCCAGAACTTTCCTAACCCCCTTCTCTCTCTCTCCTCTTTCTGTGCAGACTACCCATGTTCAGGGATGTTGGGGATGGTGTCGGGCCAGATCTCAGATGCTCAGATCAGCGCCTCTTCCTACACAGATCGGGGATGGGTGGCCGAGAATGCCCGGTTATTGACGGGGCGGTCTGGGTGGACTGGGCAGCAGACCAAGCAGCCCTTTAAGAATGAGTGGCTCCAGGTTGGTCCATAACTCAGTTATTGTAGTTTACTGATGAGGACTGGTGAGTTTAGTGCCTTAACAGAGTTTGGGATCAATGAGTCCAATCAAGTGTCAGTAAACATCCATCCTGCTGACAGATGAAGTGTAAGAAGCCTGGCAGCGTTTATAAGGGAGTTCAATTAGATTTAGTCTTTTCATTTGACTTCCTCTTCAAACAAGACTTTATATAACTAAGAAAACAAAGAAGCTATGACCTAATATCATTTAGGCTGATTCTCTCAGGCAGTTTTGGCGTGTTACCCTTTAAATAAGGCAATATCTCTTTTTTATTGTTATTTTACGTGTTTTATTATTTGTTTCTCCACATAACCCTGCAGGTTTCCAATTTAACTAATCGCTAGATCCAAAAGGAGATCAATTGCTTATTATTTAATAGGAAAAAAATAAAGAAAAAAATCTAAATATAGGTAGTAGACTGCTATTTTTCTTCTTTCCTATGGAAAAATCCTGCTAAAACCTCTCAGATAGCTGCTGAGGTTGTCAAGATTTGCATTATTCTGCATAGTAAGCTAAACCAAAAGTCTTTTGTTATGTTGTTATCAGCTATTACAGGATGACAGGGTTTGTGACCCTGTGCTGTAACTGTACCTTTAACTGCTTGGCAGGTGGATCTGGGTCAGGACAAGATGGTGAGTGGAGTGGTGATCCAGGGAGGGAAACACCGCGACCGCAACGTCTTCATGAAGAGGTTCAAGGTGGGCCACAGCCTGGACGGTGAAGAATGGACCATTATCAAGGAGGAGAACACGACCAGACCCAAGGTTGGTTCACTTCTACAGACCTTCATCTGTCTGTCTGCAGTCAGGTGTTTACTTTTCATTAGTATTTGCTGTCAGTGTGTTCAACGAGTTGTTTGTTGAGATTTTTTCTGTTTTTCTTTAACTTGAAAGATGCTGTTTCTTTTTCAGAGGTGGTGTTTTAATGCAAGCCACAAACGAAAAGAAAGGTTGACATTAAATAAAGATCCTCTTCCAGTAATCTCTAATTCCTAAAAGCCATCAGATAATTGAGAGATCTCTCAATGTGGCTTCTTAAATTAAATTTTGAGCCACTAAATGACTGAAAACTGATGTTTGCTGGGAAATATTTATTTGATGTTTGGTCTGAACGAGTCAAAAAATCTTTTTAGAGGAAATTTGATTTGTAATTAAAACAAATAGTAATAGAATACAACTGAATATGTGAAAAAAGAACTAATCAGAATAAGAATTAGCTTTATTTGCCAAGTATGAACACATACAGGGAATTTTTTGCCTTCAGATGTTGTCACTTAGTGGAAATATTAGGTCAAGTAAAAATTTATAAAATAAGTAGGAAGTAATAGATAAAACTGGCTCTTTTATAGTGGTGTCTACTGTATACAAAGCAATATATACAAATACAAATTACAGCTACAAATATCAAATCAGTATACACGATATACAGTAGATGCAATAGAGGAGTGGTATGAAACATGTGAGTGATGAGGTTCAGCTGTGGATTGTGCAACCAGTTTGGAGTTTATCGCTTCAGTAAAGTGACTGCAATGTGGAAGAAGCTGCTCCGATGCCTGTTAGTCCTGGTCTGCAGGGTTCTGAGGCACCTGCCAGATGAGAGCAGCTCAAAAAGATTGTGTGCAGGGGGAGAGGAGTCTTTTATGATGTTCCCTGCATTCCTTTGACTCCTGGAGGAGTACAGATCCTGAATAGAGGGCAGAGGGGTTCCAATGTTGTGCTTTGCAGTCCTTACAGTGCGTCTTGTTCTGCTTGGTGGCAGCTCCAAACCTGATGGAGGAGCACAGGACAGACACAGTGACTGCTGTATAGAACTGCTGTATAGAACTGCAGCAGCAGCAGCTCGCACGGCAGTCCCGGTTTCCTCAGGAGGCGTAGGAAGAACATTCACTGCTGGGCCTTCTTGAGGATGGAGCTGATGTTCTGCTTCCACTTCACTTCCGGAGAAATGATTGCGCCCAGGAATCTGAAGCTCTCTACAATGGACATGGTGCTACTAAGGAGTGTGAAGCGGGCCAGAGCAGGGGCATGTCTCCTAAAGTCCACAATCATCTCTACCCTCTTGAGCATGTTCAGCTCCATATTGTTCCAGACCTTGAGCTGATCCACTTGCTGTCAATATGCAGACTAGTCACCATTCTGGAAAATTCAGGAGCTTCACAGAGGGGTCCGTGGAGGTGCAGGTATTGGTGTAGGGGAAGAAGAGCAGCAGAGAGAGGACACATCCCTGTGGAGCACCAGTGCTGATTGTCTGAGGTGAACTGCCCCAGCCTCACCTGCTAGCTTCTGTCACTAAGGAAGCTGAGGATCCACTTACAGAGGGCAGGTGGCACAGTCAGCTGGACCAGTTTGGTGGAGAGGGAGTGGGGGATGATGGCGTTGAACACAGAGCTGAAGTCCACAAACAGTATTCATGCATAGGTCCCAGTATGATCCAGGTGCTGCAGGATATAATGCAGTCCCATGTTAACTGCATCATCCACCAACCTGTTTGCCCAGTAGGCAAACTGCAGGGGGTTCAGCAGGTTTCCCGTGAGGGACTTCAGGTGGCCCAACACCAGGTGTTCAAAGGACTTCATAACTACAGATGTCAGAGCAACAGGCATGTAGTCAGTCCTGTGATGGTGGGTTTCTTGGGGACTGGAATGATGGTGGAGCACTTGAAGCAGGAGGGGACTTCAGTCAGCTCCAGAGATCTATTGAAGAGCTGAGGCCTGGCGACAGGAGGGGGACACTCCATCTGGGCTCGGAAACAGGCATTTCAAAACAAAGGATCAGAGTAATATCCTGTTGTTGTTGTTTTTTTTATATACTAATCCCAGATACAGTGATGCACAAAGGCCTAAAGTTAGATTTCTATGTGTGAAAACTCCTTATTTCTTCTATTCGCTCATTTATTCAAACCTTGTGCTGGAAATACTGAAGACATGAAACCTTTTAAAAAGCAGGACTTTTTTTTGCATGTTCTACAAAGTAGATTGCACCAAGAAATGGTAGCTAAAAAATGGTTTCTTTCTACAAGAACAATGCATATGATGCTAACTAAGGACAGGATAGCATGCATGCATTTTTTAAAACAGTGCAAATGACTGGTTAACCCTGTTTTTGTGTGCATCTTTGAAACAAGACAGTGTAACATAAATTCCTATGGTGCCATGTCTTATGGTTGGGATATTAGGCCCATTTGGGCAAAATTGTTTTACAGACCATGTAAGGGGTTATGAGAACTAGGGAACTCCTCAAAGGACAAAGTATTTCCATGTTTTGTTTTGTTTTTTTGTTTTTTTTTTTTTCCTCTGGTTACATTTGCACCAAAGATATGGAAGGAAGGAATGGGGAATTGGCATAATGTTGAGCTGGTGGGAAGATGGCCATTAATCTGGACATAACTCCTGTGTTGCAGCAAGGCTACGGTTTGCCTTCAACTTCATTGTTGATCTCATCCTCTGCATCTCATCTATTTTTAGATGTTTGTATTTCTTCTTTGTATCTGCAATTTCAGGAGTTTGGCTTGTTTGTTCAACCAATCACTGCACAGTCACCACACAGCTGCTTCACAGATGACTCCCCTCATACTAGAAAAGCTCCTCCACTGTATGAGCTGAAAAAGACCCTGTTAAAGCAACTCTGTGAACAACAGTTGACTGCAGTTCCTGCAATGCAGACACACAAAAAAGGGAGAAACTGCCTCCAGTAATCATAAAAACAATGAAAAGGCTGGATTTTATCAATAGGCTATGTGACCTGTCCTGGGAAGTCAGGAAGCTGTTTTATATTGTAAATTTAATGCAAAATGTAATAACCTGAAGATAATCTGAGCCATTAATTTTAACTTTTTTTAATGAGATGAATGCTGCAGCTGCAGATATGATGGAAAGAGATGCATGTTGCATGTGGTCAATTATTTCATAGTGTTAAAAGGGCTGTGACCTTTTGATGCTCTGTAATGATCTTTTATTTCTTGGTATGAGGATCTGCAATAGTTTTATGCCGATCCCCCTCCTTAGATGATCTTAAATCACTTTGAAGAACATTAGGACGCACCCTTCCTTTCAGTATTTTATAGATCCCATGTTGTCTTAAAAGCTGCCAAGATACACTTGTTTTTTAACCAAACTTGGCAATAAATGTTGCTGTAAAAATATTTTGTTTGATTGATACCTTAAAGTGTATATATAGTACAAAATGGCAGGTCTATAATTGAATTCAGTTACTTTTGCAAGTGGAGTCCTGATAATTACTGAGATCAAACATAAATGAACAGTTTTTTATTCATACAGTACTTGAATATCAGAACCCAGAAGTCTTCATCTCTACATTCTGGTGCTGATCCACGGAAGGAAATTCATGTCATTGCTTTCAAGATCCAGCTTCCCCTCCTCAGCCGGCCCCGTTGGTGCGACATCCTCCTCTATGTGTTCCAGATGGCAGGGAGGAGGACGAGGTGGGCCGTCAGACTCCTGCTGATTTACTGCAGACAGAGATCTAGATGCTTCTCCGCCCGTCCTTTCAGTGGCTCTGCTCTGTTTCCTGTGTTGTTTCTTTCATAAAAACCGCTTCAAAGACATGCCAGGAAGGCCTAAGCCGGTACATGTATTTATGTATGTACCATCCCCAGCCGAAGCACGCACACTGCCAACAAAACAGCTCTGTTGGTACAGATCACAAACGATGAGCTGCTGGAGGTTCATGCCTCAACTGTACACATCTTTGAGTGATTACAGATTCAGCAGCAGAGGCCTTCTGGTTTTATAATAGCTTCGTTTATTCAGAGTTTATCACCTGCAAAGCAGAAGGTCTGTGGGCTTGATCATATTATTTGCATTTTATAATCTTTCTATAATTTACTGTTTCCCAGTTGTGGCTTGAACTTGATAAAAAAAAAAAAACAAGGTTGTCCAGTGAGGCATTGGCTTGAATCAGGTGTTGGACAAGGATAATATCTTAACATCCAGGACTGGGGCACCCCCAGGATCACTGTGCGGTATCTTTTTATTGTTATAGGTTCATAAAACATTCACAAGTGATGTGTGTCACAACAAAACCCCCCAAAGCAGCACAGAAAGATGCATACCACTCCTTACTGTCCAATTTGTAAATGCAATATGCTTTAAAATTCATTATAAAACTAAACATAAAAATCACTCATCCACAGATCCACAGAATGGCAGCACAGCTTTGTTTTACAGATTTTCGTTCCTGATTATAGCTGATGCACTTCTCCATCATTCACTAACACAAACATTTAATAATATATTCCCTTTAAATGTAATAGATTGAAACTAATTAATGAAGCTACAGATTCATATTTAAATAAGTCATTTGTTAGACTACTTATAAAACCAGCTTCTATGTATTGGCATCATAACTGAGTGGATGTGTACAAGTAAAACACTCATGATTACACAGTTCTGTTCAAATACCTTCTTAGTAAATATACCTTCAAGTAAAAATAAGATACATTAACTAGGCAATGAATTTGTACAATTCTGAGAAATGAAGCAAAATAAACTCAGAAGACCATTTTTCACCTGTTTTCTCTTACCAGATGTTTGAAAACAGATGTTTCAAGAGGTTATCATGTTCAAAGAAGTATTTAAATAAGAAATTATCTGGGAGCGGTGTCACGTGCAAACAACCTCATCCTTTTGTACTTTTGTAAACAAATATCTACAGTTTTTGTAATATTTTTGTAAAATTTCCAGACATTTACTGTTGCAGCTTTGTAATCGATCTACATGAAAAAGAAGAAAAACGACCTGCCAGCCCACAGATAGAAAAGTTATTTCCATGTGCGCTGTGAAATCTTTTTGGAAAAGTTCTCAAACATCACTGAATAGCCACAACTTGCAGTCTTTAATAAATCAGGTTTAAGGAAACCTGCGTTGGTCCAGCAGGTGGGGCTGCAGCTGGAGTTTGGTGTCCCACCACTTGACTCTCAGTGTGACTGTAAGCAGTTTCACTAGTGTTGCTTCCATGTTGAAAATGTAAAAGGATGATTCTGCTTTACTTGCTTCACTCATTTTGTTTCAGCTTCTTATGAACCTGTCGAATGCCTGATCAGAAAAAGTGCACTTCAGTTAGTTTTATTCAACTTTGGGTTCTGCAGAGATCGAAATAAAGATGTAAAATTCAGATTTTTTTTTTTTGGGGGGGGGGTTAGTGTTTCTAAAACCAGGTGGACTTCATATGTCTTGTTTAGAAAAGGTTATTTGTATGAATGGTTATTGTATTATTTGTGCCATGCATTCATCTACATGTAGTCTAAGAAACTGAGCACTTAAACCTAAATGTTGCATCATCTTGGATCAGATGTTTGTTTTTGGAAATTCACACCAAATCTAAATGTGAAAATTCTCTTGCTCCAGGTAAAAATGAAGGCTTTGACAAGGCTTTTTTTTCTATTTCCCTCAGATATTTATCGGGAATCAGAACCATGAAACCCCAGAGTTGAGATCAGTTGGTCCACTTTTGACTCGCTTTGTCAGAATCTACCCAGAGAGAGCCACTACTGAGGGCGTGGGCCTCCGTCTGGAGCTGCTGGGCTGCGAACTAGAAGGTAACTCCCATTTATCACTATAAGAATTATTAATCTGCCATTATTTGTATTTTTCTATCATAAAATGAGAAACTAAAGGCAGCAAGATACAGCAGATCTATATTGCCAAAACTAAACAAGCTTTGGTGGAGTTTAGATTGCTAATTTTCAGGGATGATTTACAGAAACTAAGGGCTTTAAGTCAGAGATTGAAGTCAGACCAAATGAAACTATTAATCAATTCTTCCTGCTTTCAGGTACTGTTTTTCTAGATCAGAACTCTTAAAAGATTGCAACCAAATGCAAACATGTCAGTTTAAACTAGATGTAATGTCAATAAAGGTGCCGTGCTGGTGTTCAGTCACATGACTTTTGCAGGTACTTCAGATTTATTCCTTTTATGTTTTGAAAAGAAAATGCAGCAGGTCCAAGTTCATACACGAGATACCTTAAAAGTTGAGCTATGTGATGGCATAGACCCTTATGTTATCTAAGAAAGGTTTAAGCTTAGCTCAGTTCCCCGAAATATCACACTATCTAATTTTATCTGGTTCTGGAGCTTCTATAGGGAAAAAGATGAAAGGTTAAAGGTAAAGGTTTGAAGTTTATAACTTCTTCATTTGTGGATGGTTGAAAGCAGTTTAAGTACACATTTAGGTGTTTTTCTATGTCGTCTTCATCATAAAGATTGCTCAGACATCTTGGTGAATGAAACAAAAACATTAGCTCAAGTTAAAATTAGCTCAACTCACACGTTGCTAGCTTCTAGCTTAGCAACCATGATCTCAAAGAGTAAATCAAGAAAGTAGCCACAGGTTTAATTGCCCCATGAGGTATAATTTTTCTACTATACAGCAGAAGCTAACAGAGAAAAATGATGACCGAATTGTAGAATTATCTATGATATGTGAAAAAGAGAGATTCAGAAACGTTTAACAAAGTGATCTCTGCAAACTGGTTTGTTTTGACTGGGCTTCTTTTGTTCCCAATGTGTTTCACAAGCCCCGTCTTCACTTTTTGTACATTCTTTGACTCGCTCTCCCCCTTTTTTTATGGCTCTATGAGGAACCTTGAAGTTACCTTGATCAGTTTAATCATTTAAACTGATCAAAGATTATTGTTTTATTATCTTAAAAAGATAAAATGAAGCGTTTTCCACATACAAACAGTATTTCTTTATATTTTGCATAAACATGCCAGCTTGTCAACTTCTTACACTTTAGAGGAGAGAGAGCAGACTAAAAGGCTGAGGCGTGCCATGGCATGTTTCTGTCTGTGTTGCTTTTGGTCCGAGCTGCAGGGGAGAGTGGAGGGGAGGCAGGGCGGGACCTCTCACAGGAGGTGAGGGAAGAACAGATGAAGGGAGGAAGTGGGCTCTCTGGTGGAGTATCTGGTTGCTCTGCAGGGAGAATGATAAGAATCAGTCAAAGTAGACGAGATTTTCTATGAGTGTGAGAAGAGAGAGGAGAGCAGGCAACAGAGGGTGGATTAAAGGGAGTGATGCAGATCCCTCAAGATCTGAAAGGAACCTGGATTCATGGGAAATTTTTGGATAAATAACTTTTAATCTCTGAAGTTAGCTCAGAAGAAATCATGAAAGCCTCAAAATCAGATTTTTTTCTGTTAATCTGCACAAGTTAAGAGGTGAGAGGCACAGGTGAAGTTACAGGCTGCGTTATGACTTTAGATCTGCTGGCATAGATAAATTACTGTAGCTGCATCAATATTACACATTTTATTTAGCCCATAATGTACAAAGGTTTTTCACACATTCAGACCTGATGTAACATTTCAAGCCTCATTCTACATGAGTGTCTCACCTTTTCTTGTGGCACACAGAAATTCAATCAAACAAAAGACCATAGGCAATAACTTGCCAATAAAACCAAACATTTTTATTCACTAATTCATTGTTTTGATATTTTCCTCATTCGGACTCTGAGCATTTGTACTAAAAATGCACACTGACATCAGCATGTCATCACTGGACAGCAGACTTGTTCAAATGAAACACACTTTTACTAAATCTCAAAACTGACCTGAATGTGGGTACTTTCATGATTGTTGATGGGAGAGGATCATCTAAGCTTCATCCAGGAGGATTAAGTTTAAAGTTTTGCTTAAAAATATTAAATAAAGACGAAGAAGCCATTTTTAAAATGTAAATTTGTTGTTCTTAGTTGCTTTTTTTTACTAGTAGCTCTGTTGAAATTTGGTATCACCTTATGAGTAGGAATGATCTACAGAAAAGGCAAAATTATCTGTGTTGACATTGGGAATCAGTCAAAATTAGCTGGAAAATATCTGCATGTTGGAGTTGACTGGAGATGACCAATCACAGTTGTATATCCCTGACAGGCTGAAAAGCATCTTGGAAATATGACAAAAAGTGCTGATTATGTGAATGCATGAATTAATAAGCCAATCAATTCTTCTACTCTGACATTAAAACACTATATTTACAATGTGTGTTTTGTTAAATGAGTGTGTTGCAGGGTTATTTTGAGGCACACTATAGCGATTCATCAGTCTTAATTCTGTCATATACAATACTGGCTGTTTTGAATCATCTTTGCAGCATCATTTATCATAAATGTCCAAGTAAGTTCATCTTCTGGCTTCTAGAGTCTGAGAATTTAACTTTAAAAAGATGCAAGTTGTCCAGTCATTTTAATAATCAAGATAAATGTGGGGATAAATGTGAATGTAGACTGTTTGATAAGCTGCACAAGTCAGAAACTGCAGGAAATCAGTTTTAGTTCAGTGGTGGTTGTAGATAATAAATTGGATTAAAGCCAGTTTCAAGTCTTTAAAAGTCCACAGGAACAAACTTTAGAGTGATCAGTCTCTGTTTTAGGCAAGAGAAGAAGAACTTTGAGGCTAGATCTCTACATCTGTCCCAGATGAGCAGTTTCACTTCAGTCAGGAGACAAGGAAGACGAGAAATACTGTTGCAGGAGACTTTCATCAAACATGCACATGTACACAATCAGATGCATGCAAATCATGTGTGTACAGTTTACTCAGCATATAGACACAAACTCACACACAGACATCAGTAATCATGTTTAATTATCCAAATTATAGCTTTTTTGTGTGTTTTGGAGCTCTCTGAGTCAGTTTGCTGCTCCATTAATGCTCATAATGATAGAAGTTTTTAACTCGAGGGCCCTTAACAAGTCAACAAAATGTACACAAGTTGCTTTTAAATATAAGGTTTGAGATGTGAGATCACTTAACAAGCTGTTTGTTTAGATTTGTTCAATAACTGTGACTCAAACTGTGTTTCTTTTAATTATCTGAGAGCTATTAAAGTCTCTTCTCATGTCTACAAAAGCTCACATGAGCACAAAGCAGAGAGAAACTTAACAAGCTTAGCAAAGCGCCTGCAGATCAGTTTCAGCAGCTTTCATTTAAATCGTCTGCTCTGCTCTTACATCTAAGCCTACATCCCACTTAAGAATGATGCAAACAGTCTAATCACAAGCAGACCATCTGAGATGTTTTATTTTATGTTAATTCAAGTTATTTCCATGAAAACACATCAGTAGACGTCGACTACAATAGAATTTAGAAAGAAATTGATTCTGCTGACGGTCTGGATCGTCCTTTTCTTCTTTGACTCAGAGCACACAGCATCTATTTCTTCCAAAGCAGATCTTGAAGACTGATTTGTCTGACCAAAACACACATTCCCCATTCCCAATCCCAGACCAGAGTCTACGCCACCTCTGGTCAATATGAACTATGTGGTTATATTAACGATGATTCTTATTGCAGTACTGTCTGAAGAATCTATCACAGCTTTATCTTCTTCACTTTACTCACTGAAGTTCCTTCGAATTCCTTACATGGTCTAATGATTTTATGAACCGTAGCAAATCCCCTTCAATTTTTCTTTTGAAGAACATTGTTTTTAAGAAATTTTAAATAATGTCATTCTGTATTTATTGACTTATTTTTACCTAGTTTATCACCCCTTTATCTGTTATTCCTTCGTTCTCCATTATCACTTCTCCATCTGTCTCTCCAGAAATAACTACCACAGCGCCTCCCACCACCCCACTCGCCTCCACACTTTCCCTCACCACGTTTGGTGCAACCACCACAGCGCCGACCACAGCCCCTGGCACGACTCTGAGTACAGGCTGCGAGGATGGACAACTGGACTGTGACGATGAAACTGAAGCGCCTGATGACTACGACCCAGAAACAGGTAAACCACCAAAATATTCCTTTATTTTCCACCGTTCTGCACACGTAAAATTCCAAAACACTACAAACGATCAGTGAAAACTAAATTTTATTCCTTTTAAATGTGTTTTTTTTTATGCCTGCTACAATGCCAAAGTGTATCCTAATGACACAAGGGACTGGTTTGAACTGGATCATGAAATATTCTCCCTCTTCTTTGCTCTCACTGCTGTTGTTTTGACTGAATTGTGTCTTTTCAAGTTCAACTTCGTGAAAAAAAAGCCACTAAAAATGTTATTTCCCTGTCCGTGTTTTAGATTCTCCTTTATCCTCCTGTTTACTGTCAGGCCCAGTCATTAGGAATTATCTGAGCTTTGAAAACCTGGAGCAACTCATATAGAGCTTCAAAATGAAAAATGAAAACCTGGATCTAATGGGGTTTTTTGTTTAAAAACGGGCAGGTGTATTGTATTTGTCCTGGCATCTGTGTGGGTGGGGCAGTCTTCTCTGACCTTTGACCAAACCCTGACTGTCCCATCTGTCTGTAACAGGAGGCACGATGTTCATCAACCCTACTGTGGACTTACCAGGTGAGGATGTTTGCCACAATCTGCTCCCATGTTTACAAAACTCTTCTCCATAAAAATCTGTCACCTCTGAGGTCATACAGAGTCCTTTTTAATGACAGACCAAAGTCACAAAAAAAGCTGACTTCCATTACAGTAAATGGCTTTTTCATCACATCAGTTCATAAATGAGTCTGACTGTGTTCAGCTCAGGCTCTGAAATTCATCTGCTTTATTTATTTTAACAAGGGTTTTATCTGTTATGCCAGTAAATGAAAGTAAAGGAGTTTAATTGAATTGTGGAAAAATGCAGAGACAAGCCGAGATACATAACGTGAAGGAGAGGATGTGAAGCAAAAGAAACTCAATACCAAAAAGGTATTGATGTCATTGTGTTTATCTCAAATAAGTAATACCAGTGAACCTCTTCTTGACTCCTGTCTGAAATTACATACCCAAAATAAATTAGATATATCTTCACAACTACAAGGGCTCTTATGTATAATCTTGTATTACTGTCAGAGTAAATTCACCTGGAACGCAGTAAAAATGTAAATGGTTATCTCTTCCTAAAAGAAAAATACATTACTTTCAGTAAAAACCAGAAGATAGCAGCCCAGTTAATCTAGGAATTAGTCATGTCTGATGAAGAAATGAGCAAAAGTATATTCTAAAAAAAAAAAAAAAAAAAAGTGAACCTGAACAGTTTTACAGATTACTTAATAGACGTGTTATGCAGGTAAATACCTCAGCAAACCCATTGGTTGATGTTGATGATGGACACCTTTATCAAAGGTCAGAGGAGAATCAATGGTTGGTCCTCAAATTCACCTTAGAAACACCATGAGGATCCAGAAAGAAGTGGAGTCCAGGATAGTACAGTATATCATAGGAAGAGTGATTTTGTTTCATCTTTCGTTTTTTTATTTGGCTTTAGAAGATATTAATAAGAAATGGTGAATGAAAAAAACTCTAAAAAAGAAAAAACAAACTTCCACTTAATTGCAAAAAACACGTCTAAACTTTCTTGATGTGATTGTTGCTCATCTCCAAAAAAAACTTGAGTTGTAGAAAAAACTTTTTGTTTTATGTCCGACTGAGCTAAGATTAAAATGGCTTGACTCAACAGCTGTTTCTGGTCTGAGCTGGCAAACAGTAAATTTTTGTGACTGACCAGATATATGACATATAATCCCAGAAATTCCCAGAGATAAAAGTAATTCCCGAAGATATTCCTTAAGTGAATGTCCACTGCAGTTGTTTTTTCCATGTGTTGACTAATTTTCAATGGAAGCAGCCATAGTGGCCATAATTTATTTTTGATGCTCGAGACTACGAATAAATTTTTCTGTTATGTCAATGTGACATAATAACAAGCTACATTTTCCCATTATCTTGAGAAATCGGCATCTTTCATAAAAGTTTAAAGCCCCACTACTGAACTCCTCCTTAGTGAGTCTCTACTAGCGAAGGCTAATGCAGTATCCATCTTGCATCCTGTCTCTTCTCTGAGGTCTCTCCAGTCAGTAAAAGTCAGTGTTTACTCTTCTCATATCTCTTGCTATTTCCTTTTCTCTCTTTCTTTTCATTTCCTCTTCCAATAATGTCCTCTTGGACTTCTTTGCAAAATCAGCCATGATGCATATTCAAAACATACAGTTGCTAGTGTATGACACAATGAAATAATGCTGTGAAGTGATGCACCAGGATGGAAAAATAAGTTGTAAAGTACAGTTCCTCAGCTTCAGTACACTGCAGGGCAACTTTGGCTTCAGGAATGGTAGCCATTACTGCTAAAAATACATCACTATATCTAATAACTGAGTAGAAAAGTAGATATCATTCTTATTGTCACTTTGCATATGAATTATACAATATAATATAAAATATAGGCGAAAGTCTCAGAATTTAGTGGTGACAACGGCTGTTTAAAATGTGAAAAATGTTTACATGGTACATTACTACAAGCAGAAGAAACCAGCTCAGATCAAACGTCTGTCACTCAAACTCATCTTTATGAATTCTGTGCAAGCATATTTACTACAGACAAGGTGATAAATAGATGCTTCCTTTGGCATTGTGGAGCAGCTTCAGGCACTAAAAAGCCAAAAGCAGGGCTTTGTTTTAAACATTTATAGCTCTTTTTCTTCTTAAATGTTGCTGCACTTTGTCACAGTTTAACATGTTAGGAGATATCACCAAATTTAACTGATTTGGGATAAACAGCTGACCTGAAAATGCTGAGAATGTGCAAGCAGGCTGGCAGGTGGAAAAGTGCTATGATAATGAGACAAAGTAAAAAGTGAGGGAAAAGGCTGAAGAAATGAATGGAGGTGAGACAGAAAAAGGGGGAAGAGTGAAAAAAAAGACAGAAAGTGGAGATTCAGGGTAAAAGAGAGAAATGGAAGGAGGTGCAGTGAAAGCTGCAGAGGAAGAATAAAGGCCTCTTGGGTCTCAATTAGCTGAGCTGAAGTATCGTGTGAAGACAGCTTGGGGTTGAGAGGGGAGGTGTACAGTGCAGGCTACGGTCATCTCTGCATCCTATTAGCTTCTCAGAATCAACATGGCCACTGCCCAGAGATTTCTGTTTGGATGCTGTGGTGGACCATTGCTGCCAGCCAGAAAGAAGAAAGGGACTATTTTTATTTATTTATTTAAGTCAGGGCACATCCGTTGACATTGGTGGCATCCTTCACTGTTCCACAGCCTCTTTCTTGCAGTGCTGATCCCAGTGTGCAGACACTGGTGCTGTTTTCCATCTGTGGTCATGGCTGAGGATGTGGAGGGAATTGCCCTGCAGCACTGTACATTGTATACAATCACAACTGGCTCTTTTGTTTGGCGCAACGTGCCTTCCACAGCCTGCACAATTTATAACATGCGCACACAAAACTGCTCAACCGCTCTCTGGTAATGATGCCACAAGACCTGGAGTCCTTTGAGCTGTCTCCTTAGACTTCGTGTGAAGCAGGTTAGTCAGCGAGCACAGCATGGATTCATATTATTTAGCTTTGTCTTGTCACCATATGCTGTTAGCCTCATAGCAGCTTTACAAGAACTTCTGGTAACACATGATTTGGCTCCCAGGAAGATTTTACAAGAGCAGATGGGGGCTTTGTGTGAGAGAGGTAGCCTATTAGTTAATAAAATACTTGCAATTCAACAGAGGGATAATGAATTCCTTAAGGTTGTTTTTTAAAACGCTTTTAAATTTTTCTCCAATTAAGATACCTTTACAGTCCTACAAAAAGAGAGGTTAAACCCTCCTTCAGCTGTTAAGTTTTATACATCAGGACATGATTTTAAAAAGGATAAGAATAAACAAACATCTGGACAGGGGTCAGATAAACAGCAACACCTAACATATCGCAGTGTGTTGCAATTTATTTAATAAGACTGAGTCAAACTACAAAAGCAGTGAGAAATCTTGCTACTTCCACAGGAATTAAAAGGGTAGATAACTGCCAGGTGCTCCTAATCAAATTTCCTTCAAATAACCAGCAAGATTATTTTATATTGCTTTATAAGCCTTCGCAGGTTGATCGGCAACAACGATCTGGGAGGGGTTATAATTATTCTACAGTGAGAAAGATTAATCAAAAGTGAAAAACATTTAACGCAACAACCAGTCATCCCAGGAGTAGATGTCCCAACAAGTTCACCTAAACCTCAAAATATCCAAGAGCTACGTCTCAGAGTCTCTAGGCCTCAGGTAGCTTGTACATTTTAAAGTTCATGACAGTACAATTTGACATAGACGAGTTCCAGCAGAAGGCCTCTTCTCTCTAAAAAGAACATGGCAGCACAGTTTAGGTTTGCAAAGCTGTATCTAAACAATGACAAGACATGTGGAAAATGTCTTCTGGACAGACTAGACTGAAGTAGAGATGTTTGGTCATAACACCTCAGACCACATTTATTAAAAACCAAACACAGCATATCAACAGAAGCTCCTCATACCAACAGTTAAGCACGGTGGTGGAGAGATGATGATTTGGCTTATTTTGAGCACCCGGTAGGCATTGAGTGGACCATGGACTCCACTGTATAAAAGATTTCTAGAGTCAACATGAGGTCATCTGTGTGAAAACTAAAACTTGGCTGAAAGTGGATCATGCAACAGAACAATGATCCCAAATACAGCAGCAAATGTGAAACAAAAGTTGTTCATAAATGAAAATTTAATAACCAAAAGCAACTTTTTTAAGAAGAAAGGGCCAACATTCCTCCACAGTGATGTGGGAGAAAACATTTACTTCAAGTTATTGCTGCTAAAAACTATTAAAACAGGAGATTTTATGCATTTTCACAGACAGCTCCTGCATTTGGACTTATTTTTTACCAAAAGAGTGTCAAGAGATGTGAGGTTGTATTTATCTAATTTAAAGACCCGATTAAGAGCTAAATAAACCTTTGTGTCCTGATACATATACAAGAACTGACAGTACACACACCGGTCATATCCTCCAGACTAACAGGTCATAGATTAGTGGAGACCTGTGCACATTTCAGGCTGTTAATCAGTTGCATTTTGTGGTTCTGGCTTCTAACAGTCGTCATCTCTTTCCTGCAGCTTATCTGTGGTTCGCCTGTAATTTTGACTTCTCGTCATTCTGTGGTTGGACCAAAGAGACCGGTTCAGGAGCCGAGTGGTTCATCCAGACCAGCGGGGTTCCGATGGTCCACAGAGGGCCAATCCTCGACCACACAGGTAGTGCTCATTTTGGTGCTTCAGCCAGCGGCACTCAGCAGATGCTTTGGAAGAGCACTGGATGTTGCTAAACTGCTGTTGAAAAACCTATTGTGCAAGAAGAAAGGAAAAATATGTTGCAACACAAAAGGACAAAATGCTGGTGAACATAAAAAAGTAAACCAAACATTTCTCTAGATTGGATATACATTCCTCGAGGCTGACATTTACGGAAGTTGGACCACATGTGTTAAAACTAGAGCTCCACAATCAAAAACAAGGAAAATGTGTGGATTAATAAACAGTAACATCATTTCATCCTAACAACCATAAGCAAAAGAAAAGTTGTATATGTTTTCATCTTTAGACGATTTAAACGGCCTTGAACTCCTCAAATATTTTTTAAAAGAAGTATCACACAGAAATCCAGCAGCATCCTTCACCTCTCTGGCCTTGTCTTCATTCAAGCCTGATGCGCGTGATGGATGTTTGTGTGGAGACGGCAGCCGCTCGAAAATGAATGATTTCTCCTTGATTTCTTGTATTTAACCAGATCACAAGTAAAAAATAAGCTCTTTGTGTCAGGTTTTTCTTTTGAAGCGTGCTGATACCGAGTCTTTTGTATGCACTAAAAACCTTGTGAAATCCTTGAAATCTTTGGGGTGTGGAGAGTAGATATATCCACCTTGTGAAAAGATATTTGGAGCAGAAAACTGCTGAAGTTTATTTATTGTCACAATAGAGCTTGCTCTCATCTGAGTTTAAATCCTTTCTCCATTAAAAATACACAGAAAACAGAGCAGTATTCATCATGTGTGTGTGTGTGTGTGTGTGTGTGTGTGTGTGTGTGTGTGTGTGTGTGTGTGTGTGTGTGTGTGCGTGTGTGTGTGTGTGTGTGTGTGTGTGTGTGTGTGTTGACAAGCTGTCAGGAGTACTTTCCTGCCTCATGCAGTCTCTCCTTGTTTTTTACTGCCCCCTGCAGGCGGACCGGGGAACTTCATCTACATGCAGCTGATTGAAGCAGATGCTCCGAGTAAAAATGGCGAAGGCAGAGATGAAGAGGAGAAAATGGCCAGGCTGACCAGCCTGCCCATCACCTCACCAGACGCCAACCTGTGCATGTCCTTCTGGTACCACATGTTTGGCGAGCACGTGGGGACACTTCACATAAAACACAGGAAGGAGCCAGAGGAAGAGCAGATCCTGTGGATAGTCAGTGGCCATCAGGGCAGCCAGTGGAAGGAGGGGCGAGTTCTGCTGCCCCGTTCCAGCACCTCCTATCAGGTAATAAAGGGCTTACCTTGGAAAACAAAGCTAAAATCTGTTGTGGAATTAATTAATGGTGGAGTTTTTTTCCTCAAAACACATTTACTTTGTTTACCCAAAACCTGATAAACAATAGAGTCCAAAATATGCTGTAATAAATATAATTAATAAAGTCATGGGTGAGGTAATGTATCAAGTTCAATATTGATATGTACTAAAACAGTCTGATAGCTTGACAGAGGAAGCTATTTAGCGATAGCTGTACCTTTAAATATGCTTAATCTAACGCTTATTATTCGTCTAGCTTTTTTTTGTGTGTATGTAATATTACATACACATTATTACATTATTACACATTATTTTATTGCACATTATTTTGTCGTTTGCAGGTGGTTGTGGAAGGCGTCGCAGATGGACGCAGCACAGGTCACATTGCTGTGGACAACATCCAGATCATAGATGGACTCAATGCTGAGGACTGCAAGGGTGAGTCTTTCAGTGTGTGTCACTTCACAACAAGATATTTATTGTTTCAAGCCTAGTTTTAAAGACTCAGGACATGAGATAGCTAACATTATGGTGTTTTCTTCAGTGTACCTCTGTGTTACATCCCATCACTGTGCTTTAGTCTGACGGAGGTTTTGTTTTTGACTCCAGATCCAGAAACGCCTACGTCTCCACCGACTGAGATCTTCATGCTGCGTAAGCATTCTACATCACTGACTTTTCTTTTATTATCAAGTGAAGATTTTTATTTTAGAAACACTTCCACAGACCTTCAGCAACAGCATGCAGATTATTATGCACCATGTTAATATTTGTTAAACAAAAACTGAGCCCAGTTCAGTAACAGTATGTGAAAAGCTAAGCACACCCTTACTGCATCCATAGAAATTAGGAAGGTAAGTAACAACCAGATGCTGCTGGTCAAATACACTAATGCATTTATTGATAAATTCCATTAATTTATTTATTAGTAAAGCAGAACTGCTGAACCTGGGCAGATTTTTCCACTTTGGCATCCCCTAACGAAAGCTAATTGAACATCCATCTTGCATCCTGTCTCTTCTCTGAACTCTCTCCAGCCAACAAAAGTCAGTCTGATGTTGACTCTTGTCTCCTGCTCCATATCTTTCTCTCTTTCTTTTCCTCACTTCATCCAATGATGGCTTCTTGCTGAAATAGCTATGATGCATGTTCAAAACAGCCAATGGGTTGATATCTAGTTGCTACCCTGTGGCATAAAATGAAACACAACTGTTATGTGATACTCCAGGCTAAACAAAAAAGTTGAGAAATGCAGGATTCTTTTGGGATGCTGCAGTGCAGTGACAGCTCCAGGAATGTGCATGAATGTTAGTGGGTTATCCAAGATAGAAGCAAAGGGTTTTAAACTCAGAAACTTCTATGGTGTTGCTTTAAAGATTTTTAAAACAGTGCCTTTTCAGGAGTGGACATCCCAACAAGTTCATTTTAGTGTCAGACTGTGCAATGTTCAGAGAAATTGCAAAAAACCCAAAAGTTACATCTCAGACTCTCCAGGCCTCAGTTTGCATGTTGAATGTTAAAGTTCATAACCATACAATTGGAAAAAATAACTGAAGATGTATAGCTTGTTTGGAAGTATTACAGCAGATTATGTATTCTCCTTTAGGGTTGCAAAGTTGTATCTAACACATTAAAAGTGGTGTGGTGGTAAGCATCGCGACATCACAGCAAGACGGTAACTAGTTTGAGCCTCGGCTGGGGGGATTTTGGAACAGTGGCCTTTTTGTGTGGAGTTTGCATGTTGTCCCCATATATGCATGGGTTCTCTCTGGGTTCTCCAGCTACCTCCCACTGTCCAAAGACATGCATGTTAGGTTAATTGGTCACTCTAGATTCTCCCTACGAGTTACTGTGAATGGTTGTTTGTCTCTCTGTGTTGGCCCCACAATGGACTGGCAACCTGTCCAGGGTGTACCCTGCATCTCGCCTGCTAAAATGCTGGGTTAGGCTCCAGCTTCCTCGCGACCTTTAATTGGACTAAAGGCGAATTTCCATCAGGTGCATGTGTGTTGCATTATGACTGATTAGTGGCCTCCGCAGGTATTTGCGGCCATTTCAGTCAATGAGTACTTGTCCAGAACGCATCAACCTCAGCAGTTCAGATAGGGCCAGACAGGAAATCAGACACAGGAGCAGTGTAAAAGCTTCTGGTCATTTTCAAAATAACAACCCCTGTGCAAATTTGCGATCACTGAACTTTGTAAACATTACATCATTAATCGGTTAGGGTATCTCAGTGTTTTTTGGGATGTTTTTTTCTCATGATGGATGGACTGAAACTGGGTCATGTAACAGGACAATGATCCTAAAAACAGCAGCAAATCTGCAACAGAATGATTGAAAATGAACAGAATCAAGGTATTGTAATGATCCAATGTCCAAACCTTAACCTTAACCTAAATAAAATGCTGTGGTGGGACCTTGACTAGGGTGTATTTAGCTTTTCACATGCTTGTAGCTTCATGCAATGACAAATAATTCCGATTTATGACAAACATGTTGCCTACTTGTGATTTCTTTTTTAAATTCATACCAATTAGTTTGACCTCAAAATGTTGAAACTTAACTCTTTTCTTTCTGTCTGCTGCAGCTATAGACTCCATCCCTCCAAACACAAACGAACTCGGCAGCCCAGGCAACATGCTGAAGACCCTGGACCCCATCCTCATCACCATCATTGCCATGTCTGCGCTGGGCGTCTTCCTGGGCGCCATCTGCGGCGTCGTCCTGTACTGCGCCTGCTCACAAGGCAGCATGACAGACAGGAACTTATCCGCCCTGGAAAATTATAACTTTGAGCTGGTGGATGGCGTGAAGCTAAAGAAGGACAAGATGAACGGACAGACTAATAATTACTCAGAGGCGTGAGCGAGAAACGAAGGGACGGAGCCGCAAACGCTCCGCCGGTGGACACATCAATGCAGCCAATCAAGTGAGAGGAACACGGGGGGCTGAAGCCACCAATGGGACGGCAGGATGGGCTGACAGTGAGCCGATGTAATTTTATTTCTCAGGAGCGGCAGTGGAAAGGACTGACCTGTAGGGGGCACTGTGTATAAAGAATCTGTACAGCAAAAAAAAAAAAAAGAAGAAGAAATCTTAGGATTCTCTTTGTTTTTTGGCGTGCTTTGTTGATTTCATGTAATCACATGCTGGTGTTGAGACCAATTCAGATGAAAGTATTGTTTGTGTACTTTTATGGAAAGATAAGATTTGACGTTTATTGTTTCTTTTCTCTGTTGTTTTTCTTGTCTTTTCCTTCAGATGCCCTTGTTACACAGAAAGAGAAATTTTATGTGAAATTTAACATCTGGCTCTTAAGCTGGCCATACGTCTGAGTGAGTGTGTGAAAGTATGTACACATCTGCATCTAAGGCATGTGTATGTGTGCATTACACTCATGTTTATCTGTGCACATGAAGTGCAAGCATCTGTATGCGTGTTTGAGTGTGTGAGATGGTGTGTGTCTGTGAAGCAGGCACCACCCAGGCCCGTTGCCCTTCATCCAGCTCCAACAGTGCCTTTTTTTTCCTCCAGTTTTCTGTTGCCTTTTTTTCTGCTGGTTGTTTTCCCATCGGCTGGCGCTTTGTCCAGGGTTCCTACACAGACGTGTGGAAAAACCTTTGCAAGACTGTGATCACAAAACTTAAAATTTTTAAAAAAGCTGTAGTGTACCATTACTTGGCTTTCCACACTTGTTGGTGTACATCTGTAGATCCTCATGCCTTGTTGACGATCATACCGACACAGACTGAACTGCTGAATTCCAAGCAGAAAATGTGTAGGAGCCCTGAATGCCTCATTTTCACGGCACATGATACATCTAACATATTGTACATAGCTTTTAATATATTTGAGGGCCCTTTTCTATAGAAAAAGACACCAGTGCTGCAGTATCCTTTCTACATCTGAACTAACTCATAATGCCTCAAGAGAAGTGCTGATTTTTTTCAATACAGGGTAAAACAGAGAACCTCAGCACCACTAAGGAGGAAATATTGATTACAATCATGGATCAGAGCTCCTCTCTGACACGTAAAGTGACTATTAAACCTTTGGCGTGTCAGTCTGGGAGTTATCAGAAGGACTTTGAGCATCTCTCTTGGGGATTTTTTATCAGGCTTACAGGATATAGAGGTATCAGGACGGAGTCTGACCACAAATTATGGTTTGCTGTGACGATGCTGTACTGTTTGACTCTGAGAGGAGAAACATTGGAGGGATCTGTCATGGAGGTAAATGCAAAAGAAACTCACAGCAGAAATACAAATGATATATTCCACATTTCTTTCCCCATATAAGTCTGTCTTGAATATGTTTTTTTTTCTGTAAGATTCACTGACTTAATAGTTTGTTTTGACTGCTGCAGATCAAGTAAACATTAATTTGATATATGAATTTTCAGTATAAATATTAAAGGTGCAGTGTGTAACAACTTCAAAGGTCAAAAAACCTTTAAGATATATATATATTTAAAAGAAAAAAACTTTTCTAGTTTCTATTGGTATCTAAACACTTACTAAAAAAACTGTTATGTTTTTATTATCCTAGAATAAGCCATTTATATATACCTGCCATGAGTCCACATACATGGAAGCCACCATATTTGTGCTACCATTTTTCTACAGTGTCTCTGAATGGACAAAGAACTGTGTGTGTAAAGTGAGAACCCTCTGAGCTTTAAAACAGCAGTACTGATTTTGTTTGATCGGTGTTAGAGGACCGTTTGGGATAAGTAGCATTTTAAAAGGCACATGGAAGAAGAGAGTACACATGTACATGTACATGTACAATGTTAAAGTAGCTACATGTATGAAAACGTTTATGTCTGGCCACAGACGGCCACTGTCTATTCACAACTGTGATTATCATTTAAAGTCATCACTATGCTCATGTTAACCACTAGATGCCAGTCATTCTTACACACTGTACCTTTAAATTTTTATTCCTGACCTGCATTTTCCTCATTTCATTTTATTTCAGGGCATTTTTTCTTTTCTGTTCATGTTAAACCATTTTAGAAAACAGGTGATCTTGAAGAGAATGTTTTTCTGACCCAAATAATGCACAACTTTCTTATGTTGTTTTTTTTTTCCTTTTCTTTTTTGATAGCCTGTGATACTGGTAACTCAAATATAGAGCACCTTATAGATGGGCCAACTGAGTCTTGGAAGGTAGGGATTGTAAAAAAAAACAAAAACAAATGATCACCTTCATTCATGTCTATGTATGCATGTTAGAACATGGTTTCCGGAATGTTTAGGGCAAGATGAAACACTTTTCTGGTGGTTTCTGGTCTAAACTCGCAATCAGCTAAAGGGAATTGTTGGGCTCATTTAATCCTTTTTCTCCTGCTTCACAGCTAGTTTTGTTTCTCTTCTTCCTCAAAGCTTCATGACCATGACTATTTATCGCAGCCATGCTTACAGAAACAAGTTGGTTCTGTTAAATCTGTTAATAAAACAGCTTGAACCACATTTTTACAAATTTAAGATTTGCTTTAAGATTTACTTATTTGGCCAATGACGACTAATTAGCTTTTCCCTGAGTTCTCACTTCCTCCCATAATGTCCTCCTGTGTTTCTTTGCTGAATCAGCCACTATGCATGTCCAAAATGGCCAGTGAGTTGATATCCAGTTGCTGGCGTGTGTCGTAAAGCAAAACTTTACTGCACACAGCTGTTATGTGATGCCCCAGTTTCTCAGCCTTGGAATGCTGCAGGGCAAAGACGGCTGAAGGAATGTGCATAATTAGTGTCGGTGTGCCATCAAAATGAGTCAGAAACCCAGACTGCTTTAACATTTTAACAACTTAGTTTGTTGCAACAGATGGTTTATGTGCGTAACTATGACCGTTGCTGCTTTATTCTTCTTTAATTGAGGCAAAGTTTAGCTAGTTTGTTTCCTATATTACTGCACTGTGTGCATCAGATCTGTCCATTTTTAATGTAGCACTATCTTGCATCGCTCATTTCAAATTGTAAGAAGAGAGAGCAAGTTTATAAAAGATGTCTTTAAAAAGTGAGTTTTCTCCCCTCTTGTTCATGACTGTCTGGTTTTTCTAACTTTTCCATTTAGATCAGCTTATCTGGCTGTTTGGATGCTCCTCTCTTTGTTTTTTTCTGTAAAAAAGTTCATTTCATACATTTTTACTGCAAAATAACCAGTGGGCCTGGAAGAACGCAGCAGCCAGACGTTAACAAGGCTCCTCCAACTTGAAACGAGAAAGGATGCTGCAGCACTCGACATGAAAACAAATGTTGCACTGATATATTTAAAACAAAAAAAATCTATGTGTTTATAATCTTGGTTTATGAAAAGAGAGGAGGGAGGAGGGAGATTAGAGGGCAGTGTTGTTGCTTCTTTTTAACATGGTTTCAGATGACAGTGTTATAATTCTGAAATGTACAATTTACAGAGATGATTTTCATTCTCGAAAAAGCTTATATGCATCTCTTCGAAGCGTAACAGTTTTATTTACTTGGTATAATATCACCTTGTGTTTTTGTACTGTCACTGATGTACGTGCCATTGGTTAGATTTTTTTGTTTTCTTTGTATGACAAGAAAAAAAATGTTTTATTTTCTGTACTGTTCTGTAATTTTGCTGTCTCAAAAGAAGAAAAAAGGAGACAAGGAAGTAAAAAGAATTGGAAAGCAGTGAGGCCTTATGTGACTAAAAGTATTGTTTGTACTTTGACTTTCGGGTCAGCACCCAGACTCATCCGTCTCTGTTGTCTCAGACTCTCATCACTGACTATTACATTCCAAAGAATTGGGTCAAATAAATGTTTTAAGTAAAACCAGCTTTGCTGCTTGTTTCTGTCTTAAAGAAAATATTTTATTGAGTCCATTTGGCCAAGTCCACAAGACCTGGAGATCTTTTAATCATGAACAGACGATATAGTTAAGTATTTTAGTATTATTGTCTGAAAAGGGTTGCCAGGTTGTGTTCTGCTATGTGACATCGTTATTGCTTTTTTGGAAAACCCAGCCAAAGAGACTGTTTGACCACCTACAGCAGCTCCTGAGAAGGTGCAGGAGGATAAAGGTAAGAGGTGAAAAAGTCTGATAGAGCTACCTGGGTGAACATGCTGCACATAAGAGTCTGTGCTGTAATAGATCTGCACTTTGTGTGGCCACACCTTCCATTGCCCCACACTCATGTCCTGCTCATGCAGACCAAAAAATTCTGTCTATACCTGCTTATTCCAGGGGAGGGTGGTGAAGAGCTGGAGTCTATCACTGCTTCTGGGAGGCGAGAGGCAGGGTACACTCTGGACAGCTCACCAGGAGCCAACACAGAAAGACCTGTCCAATACCAAACTTTAAAAACTTATTTCTGACAGAAGTCCCACAAAATCTGAGCTCAGTTGGGAATCAAATGACTACTGAGATTTTGCTCCATATTGACATGACAGCATCACACAGTTGCTGCAGATTTGTCAGCTGCATCCATGATGAGAATCTCACGTTCCACCACATCCCAAAGCTGCTCTATAGGATTGAGATCTGATGACTGTGGAGAACATTGGAGTAAAGTGAACTCACCATCATGTTCAAGAAAGCAGTTGGGGATGATCTGAGCTTTTTGACATGGTTCATTATCCTGCTGGAAGTAGCCATCAGATGATGTTACACTGTGGTCATAAAGGGATGGACATGGTCAGCAACAATACTCAGTGGGCTGTGCTGGTTAAATGATGTGGAGTTGGTGCTAGAAGATCCAAAGTGTACACACCAAGCAGCCTGTTGATCCATAGCAGGATGGATCCATGTTGTTACTTACTTTCTGAATGTTGCAGCTAAAATTGAGACTCATCAGACATTTTTCCATTTTTGATTCTCCAGTTTTGATGAGTCTGTGTGAAATGAGGGTTGTGTGTGAAAATACCACTAGATCAGGAAGTTTCTGAAATACTTAGACTAGCCAGTACCAACAACCATGCCACGTTCAAAGTCACTCAAATCCTCTCTCTTCCTCATTCTGATGCTCAATTTGGACTTCAACAAGTCATCTTGACCATGTCCACATGATTAAATGCATTGAGTTGCTGCCATGTGATTGGCTGATCAATTAATTCTATTAACAAGCTGTTTAACAGGTGGACCAAATAAAATGAGCAGAGGGTGTTTACTGTATATATAGTGTGTTTACATATATAGAATAGAAATACTTTATTAATCCCTTTGGAGAGTCCTCATGGAAATTTGGGTTTTATTAATTAACCTTAACTAGACTAAAAAAAAGGCATATATGTGATTTGCACAAGCTTCACATATCCATCTTTTTTTTATATATATATATAAAAGCAGAAAGATAATTATATAATAATACAGCCGTTAGTTATTCTTTCGTCTGATGGCTAAACACTTTAGAAACTGTGACCCAATAGCAGCATATTAAGACTATCTGTTCACTACTCTTTGTGAAAACATGAATGTCTGCAACAGTTTTTTCCACAATATTTATTTATTCAGTGAATAAATCAATTCCTCTTCCCTGGACAAGAACTGTGGTTCAATTAAATACTCAGATCAAACTGTCGTTTGACTCAGCTGTACATGTGAGAATGCCAGACTGCAGCTTTCATCCTCTGATTTCTCCCTCTGACATCCTCTTGTCATGTTTGATGAAGACTGTTGCCAAGGGCATAGTGTTTGGTACTAACAAAGATAACAAAAAAGGGGATAAATGGTCTTTATTTTATCTTCAAACAGTTTGGTCAGCTTTTAAAATGCAGTCCCTTTGATACTATAGTGTCTTTGAATCAGTAAATGAAAAGTAAAAAAAAAAAGCTGCTCAACAGGATCTCCGGAATTGTATCTGCTTGTTGTATTGTATTTGTCCACAGGGTGGCAGTATTTCACCATAGATAGTTTAATTATGAGGCCAGTATTTGTTGAGGTGCTCTGATGCAGTCTGTGTCAGCTTTGTGAGGATGGTTTGTAAAATGAAAACATCTTTGCTTGAGCTGAGTCTGATCTCATGTGAATTTCAGTTATGTGTTTTTGGTTTATGTGAATTTTCTGGCTCTAGATGGTGGTGGTGGTGTCATTTTTCTGATTTAGCTCAGTTGTTCTTTATATTTTAATAACCTGTGTTCTATTAAATCTTTATACTGGAGTCTTGGATTTTTGTTTTGCTTTGTTTCGTTTTGTTTTTCATCTATTGCCATAAAATTAAAGCTGAGAAATTTTTCAGGTATTTATGTAACACAAATATTACATTAAACCTGATATAAGGTTTGAATTTCTCCGTAATCACGATGTAGTTCTGCGCACCTCCAGCTGTGAAGAGTTTCTCTTTGTTTATTGTTATAAAGACAACAGAAGGCACAAGGCTGGTTTTAATTCTTCAGTGGTTCAGACTATCGTCAGAGTCAAACAAAGAAAAGCTTCTTATCCATGAATTAAAGGATGGTGATCAGTGAAGGTTGGACTCATGTTAGAGATTTTCCACATAAATATTTTTTGTGACACAGATACTGAAGAGACAACACTCAGCCAACTGTCCCTGGAGGGATATGTGCCAGGATGAGTAAACACTGATGTAAAGATGTGTAGAGGAGCCCATGACTTCATGATGTGCTTGGCCAGCTGGAGGCCTCAGCTGCTAGATGGCAGTGTTGATGTCAGATGAACTCCCATGTCATTAAACTACTAGCACAAGTAATTGTTTAAGACAAGATTTTGTTTTGGTAAGTATAGATTGTGATGGTAAAAATTAGATCTTAACAAATAAATAAATAAACTGAGTAAAACTACAGGCCCATTTTCAGATCTGTTCTTAAGTTTGTTTGAGTACTAAAAAAACAGGGTGCTGTACAGCTAATTTGCCTGAGCTGTGAGGAATAGATGAGAAGTGAGCTAGCAAACTTTTAGAAGTTCATACAGGCTGGGTGGTGAACAAGCTGATAAAGGTGCCATAGCATTTGCTGAGATATAGGAGGCAGCAGGTATAGCTTGCTCCTGGTCGAATGGGAGCTAACTGAATCACTTTAACTCTGGCACAGGTCTTAAAGTGGTTGGAAACTGGGCTAACCCATGAACTAGCAGAGTAGACTTTCTGTACACTGTAGAAACAAGGCCAAAAGAGAGGCTAGTGGAGAACAGTTCAGTTAAGGAGCTTTAGCTTTTGGTAAGCTATGTGAGACAGGAAGTATTTCTTGCTCCTGGTCGAATGTGAGCTAACTGTGGGGAGAGAACTGGACTTATCAGGGTCAGGAACAAGGCTAACTTAACAGGAACTAGCAGAGTGAGCTCTTGGCACACAGCAGGAACAAGGCAAAGTGAGAAGTTAGTGGAGAGCAGGCTAATAAGAGCTGTAACATTTCAGTGATGGTGGGGAGCTGACATGTACAGCTTTGCTCCTAGTTGACTTTAAGCTAACTGTGGAAAGGCACTGGGCTGGAAAGGGCTGAGGTCCAGGCTAACCTAGGGATTAGTAGAGTGAGCTGTTGGTACGCAGCAAAACTAAAGCAAAGTGAGAAGCCACTGAACTCAGTGAGCAATGCTACCAAAACCATTAGTTCCAGGAGCTAGGCTTGTTAATCCTGGTACTCCCAGAACTAGCTGGCACTGAGCATGTTTTCAGTCAGTGTGCAGTTAACTCCTAGGCTAGCCTAGCACTCCTGGAACAAGTAACTTCAGTAGCAAGCACACCTCTGGTCAGCTTGCAGTCCAGTTTAGACTTGACAGTTGTAGCCAGACTAGCCTAGCACTCCTGGAGCTAGCAGCTAGCAGCTCTAGAAATGCCAAGTTTGGCTCACCACGTGTAATAACTTCTCACTTGGCCTTCCTTCTCCTTTTGCTAGTCCTGGGAACTGGACTAGCTGGGTTCACTAGGCTAGCAGCAACTCTATTTTAGCATGTATAGGAGCTACCTATACATAAATTATTGAAAGCAAAGTGAATACATTACCATTATAATGTTTCTATATGCATACATACAACTCTGCATAATTCATTAAGGTTCCTTGAGAATCATGATAGACTTTTTTTCTAGTTTTGTTTTATTACTGGGATCTATTGGACATAGAGTGATATCACAATGGATATATAAATGTGCTGCAGAGTTACAAGAATACCAGAACTAATACTAACAAGCACTTTACTCCACATCAAAAAGAGGTTGGCTGGACGTAAATATAAAACTCTTGGGCTGAAAACTGGTTCCATTCCGCCCCTGAGACTCAGAATGGTGCTTCAGTGTCAAGAGGAGAACGATCTGAGTCAATATAAGTCTCCTTAGGTGTTACTTGAAGACGAGAGAAGTGTACAGTTAAAAGGTTCACTTTGTAAAGCTCTGCTTCCTCAGTAGATTTCCTGACTCTGCTTATCAGACATCTCTGATTGATTCTATAGAGGCTCAGTGTGGGAAGCTGACATCAGGAAGCGTCATTTTCAATATTTATCTCAACTGAGAAAACATGCTTTGGTTAATGATTCTATTATTGATTCTAACACATTATTACATGCATGTTTCCACCGATTGCAAACCTTTTCTACAGATTTACTTATTTATTTTTTCCATTGATTTCTTCCTTTCATTCCTGAAATGTTTTAATTGATAATCCCAAGCAGTTTTTACCACAAGTTTTCACCTTTTTCGTCATCTTATTATGATCTTATTTGATGCTTTCTAACAATATATGTACTGAATTATCAGAAAAATCTTGAAAAAATAGAGATGCATATTTATGTTATATGGTATCAGCTTTCCATATGATCTGTCTTTGATCATTTTAGCCACTAAATTTAGCTTAACAGATTGCTGATGCCAGCACATTTTGAGTTTGTGTTAATATTTAGGCCCACCACCTGGTGATCCAGGGCAATTGAAAATGGTTACTTTGTGCACTTACTGACTTTATTGATAATTATACTGTATACAACATATATGTGTATATACATACCTCACAACTGAGGTGTATTTAACAAGCTAAGCTTTACAGTATATTCCATATTCCATCAGTACAACATGTATTTAATCTAAATTTGATTTTATGGACTTTATGTAAACAATACTTTAATATAGTAAATGGGCTTTTTAAAAAAAATAAATAAATAAAACATTAAAAACATACTCAATAAAACAGATAATTCAAATTTAAATTTGAACTTTCAAATTGTGGAAAATGATAGGACAGCACTTAATTTCCCAGAATACCTTGCTCTATCCAAGTCTTCAAAATGGTTGTCCAAACATTTTGGACATTTAGACTACACACTTGTGAAATAAGCTAATTGAGGGCCAGAGCTGTTTTGTACTTTTTATTTTTTTATTTTTTATTTTTTTTTGTAATTACAGCAATATGCAAAATAACACGTAAAAGGAGATCTGAGCCAATTCCGACAACAAATGGAAACCACACAGCAATCTGCAATTACTGCAGTGCTCCAGTCTGTGGTTCCATAAAGGCAAGCTCACATTTCAAACTTCACTTCCAGGTAAGTGTACAGATTTGTAATATGTCTTTCATTTTGTTGACAATGACATGTATTTACACTGGGAACTGTAAATCAGTCAGTAATAGATTACACTTTACTCACTACTTGAAATATTTAATATATTACTGTAAGATTCATTTAGTAATTCGTGCATTGGAGTTAATTTGTTTTAAGGTGCTAAATATATGTTATGGCATTGACTAGTTACTTATTTGTGTTAAAGAGTAATCTTCATAGGTTTAGCTCTCTTTAGTTGCATTTCAAAATAAAGAGTGATAACTTGTTGAATCTGCCTCTGTGTTTCTACTCTTACCTTTCAGGTAGCCCCTCCTAGCTTCTGATTGGCTAGCACTGTCACATGGGGGAGGGGGAGAAGGAAGTGTTCAGTTTTTTGTAGTGTGGTTGACACAGAAGAGTAAAAGGCTGCTGAGTAAGAAATCTGTCTTCATCCTGTTATTTATCCCTCTATAGAGTGAACTACACACCACATATCAAACCCTCACGTTACAATTGGTGGCAGCGGTGAGCAGAGGGCAGTAGATGATACACAGGGCAGTGTTTCTCTTTTAGCTCCACATACGGTTTTTGGTAACCTTGCAGTTGTTCTGCCACCTGCTTTCAAAGGAGATGGGACTGAATCCTTCACTAGTTGGTCACGTCGCTTGGAAGTAGCTGTGCAAGCAGCAATTGCACCTGATGCAGATTTGCCTACAGTTCTGTCCTCAATACTTCCTACTCGTCTGGGTATGTTCTTCCTACTCGTCCCCCTCACGGGATGATGGTGACACACAGACTCGACACCGCCCTATGGTAGGCCCATCGTACCAGCAATCCAGGTTTGGCTGCCATGACAAAGACACTAACAGATCTGGGCGCAGCCCTAGCCCAGCCCCTCATAGGAACAGAGATGCAAGCCCACACACCAGGGCCAGCGTTCATTTTCAGTCTCCTGAAAGGCCGGCCCAGTATGGCTCACACCCCGAGGGAAACTGGCATTAGCTGCTGTTGAGGGGCAGACATCAGCTACTGTATCACAGCCCCAATTTGACACCCCCATGTTAACTTTTGATAATGACTCTCAACCTGATGGCTCTGTGTCTTCCAACATTTTGGCTGTTGTTGAAGGGATTGAAGTGTGTGCATTAATTGATTCTGGTTCTTTTGTCTCCATTGTGAGTGAGGAGTTTCAGAACTCTCACCCTGCTTTGAAGAAACGCCCTATGGCAGCCTCTTCTGTACCTGCTCGTTCAGTCAATGGGCAGCGCCTCGAAATCCTTGGCAAGCTGACTATTGGAATCAGACTTGGACAGCCGGTTTGGCAACAAGACTTTGAAGTTCTCAGAGGTGCTTACCAGCCAGTCATATTGGGTTGGGATTTTCTTGAAAAAAACTATGCTCTCCTTGATCTACAAAAACGTGTACTCCAACTATGGGACATGAAAATTCCTTTGCTATCCAAAGGATATGAAATGGCCGCTTGCTGTAATGTTTCAGTGCTGGCACCCACTAAAATCCCAGCTATGAGTGAAACTTTAATCACAGCCTGTGTTTCAGCAGCAACACCAGCATCTCCTGTGCCAATTGGCTACTGTGGTGTACTCATGCCAAATCCCACTTTTGACATCATTGTGGCACACTCTGTCAGTGAGGTGCAAAATGGTACCACTGCTGTTCGAGTCCTAAATCCTTCCAGCAATGACATTGAACTGCACTCAGGTCAACACCTTGGTGAGTTTCACTCGGCCTCATCCACTGACATTATACCAGTTGAAGGGACATGTTGTACAGCCTCTCCGGCATATGATGCAGCTCTGCCAGTGGAGATAAATGAAGCAAACTTGTCACAATCCCAAGTACAGTCTCTGAAATTACTGCTCCAGAAGTACTCCGCTGTATTCAGTAAAGACCCAGAGGACAGGGGTCGTACAGGCATAATCAAGCATAATATTCGTACTGGCGAGGCCACCCCAATAAAACAAAGAGCCTGCCGGGTAACACCAGAACAGAGGGCTGAAATACAAATTCAAGTTGAAAACCTGCTGAAAGCAGATGTCATCGAAGAAAGTTACAGCCCCTGGGCTGCACCAGTTGCTTTGGTGCGTAAAAAAAATGGCACATGGCGTTTTTGCCTAGACTATAGGAAACTCAACGTTGTGACAATCAAAGACTCTCACCCTCCTCCAAGGGTAGATGATGCACTGGATGCGCTCTCAGGCTCTGCCTGGTTCTCCACAGTGGACCTACAGCATGGCTACTGGCAGATTGAACTGGAAGAGAGAGACCGCGAAAAAACAGCATTCACAACAGGCAGTGGACTTTATCAGTTCAAAGTCATGCCCATGGGACTCAGCAATGCCCCAGCCACGTGCCAACGCCTGATGGAGATGGTACTTCATGGGCTTCCATGGAAAATCTGCTTAGTGTATCTTGATGATGTTCTTATTTACAGTCGCTCTTTCAGTGAACATCTTCAACATCTGGAAGAAATCCTCTCCAGATTTCAGGCAAGTGGCCTCAAGCTAAATCCCTCCAAATGCTGTTTTGCCAGAAACCAGGTGCCATTTCTGGGTCATATTGTATCCGAGAGTGGCATACAGCCAGACCCAGGAAATGTGAAAAGTGTCCAGGACTGGCCTACTCCACATTCAGCGACTGAGGTGAGAGCATTTCTTGGACTTTGTTCATATTATCATAAGTTTATTAGGAACTTTGCACATCACAGTGTCGCACTACATGCACTCACAGGGAAAAATGCACCTTTTCTATGGACCCCTCAATGTCAGGACGCATTCACTTATCTGAAAAATGCACTCTCTAACCCACCGGTGATTGCACTTCCTGATTTCACATTGCCATTCAGCTTGTACACAGATGCTTCATGCTCTGCTATTGGTGCTGTGCTGGGTCAGAGACAGGGACATCAGGAGAAAGTACTTGCCTATGCTAGCCATGTTCTCACAAAAGCAGAAAGGAAATGGTCAACCTATGATAGAGAACTCTGGGCTATAGTCTGGGCTGTATGACATTTTAGTCACTATCTTTACAAGCAGCCCTTTGTTATCATCACAGACCACAAACCCCTTATGGGTCTCAGGAAGATACCCATAGACAATGATAGAACAGGTCGTCATGCACGCTGGGCCCTTGAACTTGATCCTTTTGAATGGACTGTGATCCACAAAGACGGTCCCTGCCATCTCAAGCAGATGCAATGTCACAACGTCCTGCTGACATCATGGTAACAGAGCAGAGCAGTGACACTGTTAATGGTAGTCCCCTGCCTGAGAATGGACACTCTGATCCAGCAAGTACAACCCCTCCTGTGAGAACAGTTCATCAGCGCAACCCCTGCGCTGCTGACTCAGATTTAGCCTCTTGTGACCGAGCTAGACTGCAGCTTTCCAGCTCTGATGTACTTGGTCCAGCACAGTCTGTCTCGTCTACATTTGTGCTGGAGCTCCCCGAAAGAGATCTCAAAAAGGAACAGCAACACGATTCTGTACTGTCACAGGTCATTAGCTGGAAAGCCAAAGGTCAGAAACCATCATATTGGCGTATGAAAAAATCTACACCAGATAAGAAGGCACTTTGGCACGAGTATCACAGACTCACATTTCATAAAGGTTTGCTCTGCCGCAAAGTTTATGATCCATCCACAAAATCGGTGCTTCATCAAGTGGTTGTTCCTCATGGCTTGAAGGAGATTGTTCTGCAGCTATTGCATGGTAATCCAGTTGCTGGTCATATGTCAGCAGAGAAAGTCCTCAAGCGTGCTCAGAAGCTGTATTACTGGCCATTCATGTCACGTGATGTCAAGACATGGTGCAGGCAATGTTCTTCTTGTGATTCCAGACGAAGCCCCATACCCCGTCAACGAGCTCCAATGAAACCAATTGTTGCGACGGAGCCATTTCAAAAGGAGCTGCTGACATTCTTGAACTCCCCACAACAAGCCGTGGCAATAGGTACGTACTTGTGGTTCAAGATTACTTCACCAAATATGTAAACCTCTTTGCCATTCCAGACCAACGCTCCACAACAGTTGCAAAATGTTTGTTTGACAACTACATCTGTCAACATGGCATTCCTGAAATGTTGCACACAGATCAAGGACGTCAGTTTGAGTCAGACCTAGTGAAACATCTGTGTAAACTGCTGGGTATTCACAAAACAAGAACAACGCCTTATCATCCCCAATGTGACGGTATGATGGAGAGATTCAACAGGACACTGATTGATCAGTTAGCCAAGTTACTTGCACAGCAACCTGGGGAATGGGATGACTGTCTAAGCCAAGTTGCTTTTGCTTACAATACCAGCCCTGACTCCACCACGAGTTTCACTCCGTTCTTCCTGACCCATGGTTATGAGGCCAGGATGCCGGCCAATGTGCATCTACCTAATAATACAACACTTTCATCCACTCCAGACTCTACTACAGACTATGTTGGACGGCTGACTCAGAAACTTCAGTCGGCTTTCAGTTCTGTCATGTGCCTTCACTCAGCAGAAACAGCAGTATGACAAAGGCATTAGACACAGCCCATATGTTTCAGGACCTTGTGTGGTTAAATGACCCTTCCACAGCAAAACAGAAACTGGCCCCACATTGGAAACGCCCTTTTGAAATATTGGAGTGTCTTGGTTCTGATGATGAGACTCCAGGTGTGACGTACAGAATTCGTTATCTTCTGGATGAGTCAGATAAGTCCCAAGTTGTTTATTACAACCGTCTCAGGCCGTACAAAGCCCCAGTGCCAGATCATGGACAGGGGACATCTGTTGGTGACTCCTCTATGCGGTCTCAACCCAAAACTTTGACTGCATTGTCAGGTGCTCTGCCCTTCAAAAAAACGGCTATATCGGTGCCAGTGGCACCTACTGCTGGACTTGGGCCCCTAAGTGGTTCCTTAGTGCCCTCACCAACCTGTCAGCCATTGCCCCCACCAAAGTCACTGTCGATGCCCTTTTCTTCTCTGTCGCCTGCCCCTCAAACCCAGTGTTTGTCCCCCCCCCCCCCCTCTGGCCGGCTGATGGCATCCCATTCTGACACTGTACTCTCTGCTGTTCCAGCTGAAACTTCTGGTCCTTCACGGTTCTCCAGACGGCGTCAAGTTGGACCTCCAGGATACTTAAAGCAGAGGTCCCCAACCCTGGTCCTCAAGGCCCAATATCCTGAAGATCTTAGATGTCTCCCTGCTGCAACACACCTGATTCAAATTAAATGGTTCTGTGACAAGCTCTGCACAAATCTGCTAATGAGCCATTCATTTGAATCAGGTGTGCTGCAACAGGGAGACATCGAAGACCTGCAGGATAGTGGGCCTTGAGGACCAGGGTTGGGGACCACTGACTTAAAGGACTATGTTCTCAAGTGAGACTGTTGCTTGTTCCTTGTTAGCTGCTAGTTGTTGTTTGTTTTTTTTTTTGTTGTTGTTGTTTTTCCCCCTTCTTTCCATGCTGTCTGGGAAACGAGGACGTTTCTTGTGTGAGGGGGGAAGAAATTAAGATTCATATAGTAATTCGTGCATTGGAGTTAATTTGTTTTAAGGTGCTAAATATATGTTATGGCATTGACTAGTTACATATTTGTGTTAAAGAGTAATCTTCATAGGTTTAGCTCTCCTTAGTTGCATTGCAAAATAAGAGTGATAGCTTGTTGAATCTGCCTCTGTGTTTCTACTCTTTCCTTTTGGGTAGCCCCTCCTAGCTTCTGATTGGCTAGCACTGTCACATGGGGGAGGGGGAGAAGGAAGTGTTCAGTTTTTTGTAGAGTGGTTGACATGTGGAGAAGAGTAAAAGGCTGCTGAGTAAGAAATCTGTCTTCATCCTGTTATTTATCCCTCTATAGAGTGAACTACACACCACGTATCGAACCCTCACGTTACATTACCTTATATCATACTCTCTCTGAAATACAACTAGTGTCTAATCACATTATTTCTCATTTGCTTAAGCAAGTCTTAATCGTAAATCCCGAGATCATGTAAGAGCAAAGCAGCCTTTGAGGCAGTAGTATTTTGTGTGTATAACATAAAAACTTGCTAGCGCTGTTATTCAAACATGGGCAGTTTTTTCACTGCAGGGTTAGAAAAAAATTACATTCTCACTGATTTGTGATTCTAACCTAAATAGCGCATATGTAAAACTTTCTTTTTTCGTTCCTCTTTTTTTCTTGTACATGCGTGTAAAGCCATGCGTGCACGCAGGTGTGAATTTTCACCGCGACTGAGGTGAACATGGGTTCATCACATCACTGCTGTATGTTCGTTTTCCTCAACCTCTTGCCGCATTACTTCCGGTGTAGGCGGGGTTTAATGAGAAGGAGAAATTTGTTGAAGTGCGACCTGAAGAAAAACCGCTCACCACCAGCTGCAGAGGCGCTGCAACGTGTTTCGACGATCCCAAGCCTCCACATCCTTTATTTGTAGAAAAAATCCCAATGAAGAAATTTTAGCTCCTTCTGTGTTTTAATCGGAAACGTTACGTGGTAATCTGAGCGGTGTTCATTAGCTCAAACAAAGCGGATCCTCATAACAGTTTTAGCTAGTTCTCTTTATAAATCGTTATTATTTCATTTAAAAGGGGACACTTTTTTGGACTTAATGTTACTCTAAATCCACAGAAACGGCTGTAAAGTATCAACTTAAGGTGAGTTATGTCTTTTTAACCTACATTTCTCACATTTAACCAGCCTGCCATGGCTACGGCGACTGAAAACAATGTAAGACACAGAAGAATGCTTGTCTTCAGGGGCAAACTTTGGGTGTGGATTAACAACCAGTTAGATCGAACGACAACTTTAGTTAATGTCTTCAGATATTATACAGTGGAAGTTTTACACAGTATAGTGTCTGCAAAGTCACATTTCAACCTGAAAGAAGCGCTGCAATTAATCTTAATTTGGGCTTTTTGCGGAAAGTAGGCCAAAAGTATCTGTTTTGTACGCCCAAAGAGCAGTATGGGTGGTTAACGCAGGATACACGGAGTGATCGTTCCCTCATTTTAGCCTTGCATTTAAATACAAAACTACTACAGACTACTTCTGATCTAAATTTGTATTTAATATTAAGATTTCTTAAACTGTATTGTTCTTAAAGTAGTTTCTGTTGGGACATTACTGTATAATTTTCATCCCAAAAGTGATCTCATCGTGGTTTTTATGGTGTTTGGTTGTTCTTTGGTACATTTATAGACCTACCACGTAGAATTTACAATTCTCCATTTTTTAGGTCGAGTTTCTGCTCTTCACAGGCCTCAACAAATTAGGTCTGCTGATTTATTTGAAAGGGGAATAGATATTCAGCTGTTGGTGTAGTTTTGATTAATCATTTACTTTCAGTGTTAACAAGATGTTAATCAGTGTTAACCAGATCACCAATCAGGGTAATCAGGACTGATTTTCTTCTCTACTGTAAAGTGAAACATTATATTTCAAAGCATTGTGGTATTCCTGTGGGTTTGTCAAAGTAATCTTTTTCCAGTTTGTGAGACATATGTTAAACGATAAACACCCAAATGTATTCCAGTTAACTCCAAAGCAAAAATTTGTATAATATTGCTTTGGTAAGCAAGTCATAACTTTTTAAGTATCTCCTGACCACAGCTGGACTTCAGTGTGGTCAGACTGCATTATGGACTGTATAAACTGTGGTTAAGGACACAGTACGACCTGGACATCTTAAAGCAGACAACTTTGGTTAACCAGGCTCTAAGGTGACTTGTTGAGCCTTGCCCACAGGTATAATTCAGAGAAGTTGACTTCAGTGTATGAGCTTGACAGGTTTGGTCTTGTCAGCCTCATTAACTTCCTGTGAAGGAGTTATAGCTTCAGGCCAGGATTTTGTTTTCACCCTGGTGGATTAAAATGAGGACTAGCTTGATAAAACTAACAATCAGTGTTGGCAAAGTTGTTGCTGCAAGGCATATTTTAGCAGCAAAGGGAATGACTGCAACACAAGTTAATTTCTGATCTGGCTCAGCTTCATAATGACATGGCAACAGCAACACACCAAGACACGAAAATGCTTGTTTTTGATCTTACATGGCAACATGGATTCAGCTAATGTTCACCAGGCCTGGTAATAGCAGACAGGAGGGTAGATGTGTCTGTAGACTATGGTCGGCTGAGTCACTTCCCCCAGTTACATTGTTGTGATTAAGTGTCATACATTACTCAACACCAGACATGGTAGTTTTTTTTTTGTTTGTTTTGTTTTTTGTTTTTGAGCTCAAAAAGTGGGGTTGACTGAAACTAAGAACACAAAAACTAAGAATACACTTTAAGATGATGTGGAGACAGCCTTTTTGTGTGACAGGGATGAGTGGTGAGGAAATATCGGGGGGGGGGGGGGGGGGGGGGGTATGGAGCCATTTTTGTTTCTTATGTTGCTTTTATAAAGAAATGTATAGTGTTCACTTTCAAAAAGAGACTAAAAACAAAGTATTTACCCCATAAAGAGGCGCTACAGAAAAACTTAACACTAATGGGAAGGAATTACTAAAGACTGTGATGATTCCACATCAAACTGACTGAACCCTTGGTCAACTTTGAAGGACAAGGATGAAGAATCACTCTGTCTTGCATAGTTTTCCATGACATAGTGTGGAGTTGGAGCTGGAATGCATTATCTCATCCCTCCAACGGGGACTGGGAGTTTGGGATCTCCTCCATATGACAATTAAAACCCGCAGATAAGACTTGCAACTACAACTGGAAAAAAATAAAAAATTTAACAAGTTGCAAATTGTTTTCACATTTTATGAGACCGTAATAGAATTGAGAGTTTGGGATTACTTACGGCTTTAAGATTTAAAATGTGTGTTATGTTATAGATGCCATGCATGTTAGTTTCACAAGGCTTGCCTTCCACTTATCCTTACTTTTTTCGCAGAAAGCTCAAATTGTAGGAATATTTAGTTTAATCCTGATCAAAAAGAAAGTAGATGGTGCATTTCAATTTTTTAAAGTCTGTAAAATGTTGATAAAGAAGCAAACTTCACCTTGTTAGATTAATCTAAATCACTTTGAATTTGTAATCAAACTTTGCAGCAGGTGTCGACCGGACAAATGGAGCATTTTACGAGTAGGTTGTGTTCCCTGTGTTCCTGATCCTTCAACAGCCTGTTGGAGTGAAAATCACAGCCAGGGTGTGGTCTTGATTGAAGGAAATGAACGAAGAGTCATGCTGAGTTTTTATGGGGAACTGATGGACAGAGAATAGTCATCAGCTGGTCAAACAGAGGAAAGAGGAAGAGCACCTGGGTCTTTATGTAAACCACTAGTTGACCCGCCCTGCAAGAACAGTGCTACAGCAAATTTTCAGTAGTAGTGTGTTACCCTCAGTGCTCTTGGGGCTACAATGAGCCTGTTTACATGGACACCAATACATGCTTTATCAGATAATGTCAGTTATCTGATTATGAGAAATCAGATTAACACTCCTAGATTTCTTCTCAGTACTCCAATGTCTGTTTGCATGTACATCTGTATGTTTGATTTATTTTTTTCTTCTGTGCGTGTCCAAAAATGATTAGTTCCATCTTTTCAACATCTTCTGTTAAAAAGACCAAAGTGAAGCAGTCTCAACGTGAGATGAACACAAAAGGAGTACAAGTGAAATAAAACATTCACATAGTCTATTTTGCAGGCTTGTTAGCTCCCACATTAGTACAGCTAAAGCTAAGACCGTGGGCACTACCATGTTCAACAAAGACTGGATGTTTAGAAAGTAACAGGAAGTGTGAGTATTATGTCATTATGTACGTATGTACTGAAAAAGAAATCTGATCATGGACTAGGAAATGTAGACCAGGGTGTTTTGAGGGCCCCCGTTTTAGAAATGCGTGAAGATGTGTCGGATCTTATCATTACAGTTGTCACATTACTGCCAGTTGCTGGATATCGATCTAGTAAGCAGGCTCATTGAATTCAGAATTAGTAATGAAGCTACCATGACCTTCCAGAAAACAAGCCTCTAAAGCTATGACAACATAAAAAGGGGGTGTTATGCTGTTTCCTGCTGACTGTTTAGGACCACAGTTTCTGATAATCACATTTCTAATCGAGGTGCAATGTTGCATGTTTAGGTGGTGTGAGTCCTGTTAGATGTTTTTCAGCTGTGCTTTAATTCAGCTTTGTTTGTATAGTTCCAGTTCACTTGGTGTCATATCAAGGCTCCACCCTCAAGCAAAAGCTTTCATCTTGTAGGTTGCAGCTTAGAGGTTATTACCTGGAGCACAGGGATTTTGAAAATAGTAAAATAATGCAAGAAATGAAAAGTTTTGTTTTAATTTTTAGCATTGTGTATATTCAAGACGTGACTAAATGTCAACAGTTACCTAGAGAGCATAACATCAGTGCATTAAAAACGTAGAAGGGACGATTTGTAGTCAGTGGTGTTCAGATTATACATTCACAAGTTATGATTGTTTTGTTGGAGTAGGATTGGTTTTTCTCTTCATGAGGAAAAATGTGAGTCATCTTTCAGAGTTAGCGATACAATGTGGTTAACCTTTTAATCGCATGATGAAACAAGCACTGAGAAACCAGCAAAAGGTGCGGTACTATTCATAGTATTTTCACTTTCTTGCTGAATACACAGAGGTTAACCATTGCCATTATCTGTTATTGTTTTTGCCTTTAACATGTTTTTAGAACTGACACTAAATCATCTCATGTTGGATTTCTTGTTTGTCCTCGCAACACATCAAAGTGTAACCTGCTTGTTCATTAATCACGCTTGTTTAAACACTTTTTTGTCAGTTTTTAGATGGGTAAAGTGGTCTACTAGTTGCCAGCTAAACATTGAGCAGGGAACACTTTTCATCAGATGCTATTGCAACCTGGTTTCGTCTCTGTGAGTAGTGTAGGGTGTGAGCTCAGCCATATGGGGGAATGTTATTAGACCTGTGTGCTGAACTGTGGTCACGGTCACCCACAACTTAAACATAGACTTTGTTAAGAAACACTAAACACTCACAGATGTGTTCCACCTTCAGCAACACTATGCTTCTCTGTTGCAAGCACCATGTCACAGCGGGGTCAGGAAAGCAGACTATCTGCTGTAATACACCTCTGACTTTACGACACCTGCACTATATGTTGGCCTGAAGACTTCCAGGTAATGAGACTTTGTTCTTAGCTGCTCCCAGCTGAGAGCTCTTCTGTCTGTTCTTAACGTGAACAGATATATAGCTGTGGTTGTGGTTATTTCTAAACGTCAGAGAATGGTCTCTTCTGTGTGGGGAGAAAAAAATGTGAATACCACACTCCAGCGTTGTGAACAAAGAAGGGCTGATGCATGTCGTTAGCATCATGTTCATCTTCTGTGTTTTTGTGACTCTGACTTCAAAAATATCTGATTTAAGTGGTAAAGAACAGTTTTCTTTGCTTAAGTATTTATAAAAAAAATTAATAAAATAGGATTTTTTTTGTTATAATATGGTGCAAGTGAAAGTTTGTATCTGTATATTGTAATATACTGTAATTGTAACATTGTAAATTTTGCTAGTGTGGTAAAATCTTATAAATTAATCTGCATGGTGAAAATGTTTGACAAACCTATGAATTATAAGATGAGCCTTTGTGTTTATTTGCAGCTTTGTCTTGGTGTCTTATGTTTACAGATTCACAAGCAGATTTTTTTCATAATCTCACATTAAAAGCCACTGGCTTGCTCACTGTCTTGGTTTGTGCTTCTCTTAAAGTCCCATTACTGAACTTTGGGAGATTTGTTTGCGCCTTGGCGCCCCCTAACAAAGGCAAATTCAGCATCTGTCTTGCATCCTGTCTCTTCTCTGAGCTCTCTCTAGCTAGTAAGTCAGCCCAATGTTGGTTCTTGTCTTGTGTGTGAGGCTGTTTCGTTAAGCAAAACACAGCTGTCATGTGATGCCCTGGGCTTGAACACAAAATTTTGCAGTGTGGTTTCTCAGCCCCAGGATGCAGCAGGGTAGTGATGTTTTAAGTAATGTACATTATGAATGTCTGTGTCCCATCAAAGCAAGTCAGACAGAATGTTTCAAGGTCGGAAACATATATGGTGTTGTTTTAAAGGTCCCTTATTATATATTTTTTCAACAATATCATATGGGTTTCAGAGGTCCAACAGCATTGTTTTCAAAGTGTATAACCCCAAATTTAGCCTTGGTCCTTAATTTCAGCCATTCCAAATGTGGCTCTAGTGAGCTCTACTGAGAACAGGCTGTTTCTGTGTCTGAACCTTTAAATGTTAATGAGTGGTACCTGTCCACGCCCCTCTCCAGGAGAAGATCCGGCTTTTGCTGGTGCCGGTCAGTGATTTTAGAGGTCAGTAACAGTTTCCACTACCGGGGGCACTGATTATTTCCCTTCGTGAGGTCACAAAGGCAAAGATCTCAGACTCACCCATTTGAGCACACATTCGCTAAAAAGTAGAGCAAGCAAGTGAGAGAGGAGACAAAAGTTTCTCGTTTTTGGGCCTCATACACAGGCTGGACACATATGACTGTTAGAAAACCTTTAGAAAGTGGATTTTGCATAATATGGGACCTTAAAACAACCTGAAACACTGGGTACACTAGTGTTTCAAAAAAGGGAATGGATATGTATTTAGCTGTCTAGAATATATAATTAAATGTCAAAAACAAACAGGGTTAATGTGAACTAACACAAAGTTAGCATAAAGGAAAGTTTTTCTTCAGAAATCTATTTTGAAAAGTTAGTTTTGTTGTTTCTTGCACAACTGAAGGAGTAGTCTCTCGACTGCAGGATATCTGACATGGATATGGGATGGTGGTTTTCCATCCACATCCAATCTTTCAACACGGCTTACTGAGTTGGATGTGGGTGGAGTTGCATGGTCCAAATGACTTCTATTATCACAGAAAATCTGTGTATATAATCATGCAGAAGCACATAGCAATAAGCTAGTTGTTTTATGTGGGCTTTCATACCAGTATGTAGTGATGAGTCTCATGGTAAAATTTTAGTTCTATGAGGTAAACACTTAAAATAGATGTTATAAACATGGATAAAAAGGGTCCTTTCATACAGCTGAATAGAAACGGTTTTAACAATCAGGATATTGTTCTCTGCATGTTCGTGCTCTTATAATATGTAGTGTATATCGTAATGCCCAACATTCCTTCACATTTAAATTTTTTTGTGTTAATTTGGTCCTCTTGTGTATAGTAGTAGCTAGCAGCTTAATTTTGTAACATTTAACCTTCTTTTACATAAAAACCACTCCCATATTCTCCTGTGAAAGGATGTTCTGCTGTTTTCCGTGTAGCTTCTCGCTCACCGCTGAAACATAATTGGCAAAGTAGGCAGAAAAATGACAGGAAGCCGATTGTTCTCAGCAGAGGAATGCTCTGTGTGGATTTACATCAGAGCCTGGCTGAGGGTCCTGAGGCGTACTTTCAGACTGCTGATTGAATCAAAGCATCTCTGGACTGTCTGACCCTCACAGCTGGCAGTGTGACATAGCAACTGCTGTGGATTGGGTTTCACTCAGCTCTTTCCAGCTGCTGGGCATCAGCAAAGACCTGGATAAAACACTTTTTCTGGGACTGAGTTTGTGTTATAAGTAGTGAGACTATGGTCTGAATTTAACTGAAATGCACTGAAAAGCCAAGATATGGAGTGATTTATTGCTCTAAATGAGAAAGCAACATGCATAATGTTTTTTTAATCAGAAGTGTGACGGCAGCATCCGTGTTATGTACATTTACAAGCAAGAAAAGTCCCACATTTCAACCTTGGACAGTTGTGTGAAAAAGGCATCACTAATCCAAATATAAATCTACAACCTAAAGGCATTCTGTGTTCGCTTTTTTTTTTTGTTTTGTTTTTAAGTTTTTTCTCCAGCTGACTGCATTAGTGATGGCGCTGCCGTGTATGATAAACAGATGAATTGTGATGAGAAGTCGTACCGGTATCTTTCAGCACCACAAACACAAAATGACTCCAGTATCCTTTTTCTCCTGACCATACAAAGTCATGATGAGACACAGTTTACGTACGTTCCTCTAAATATTAGGTTCTCAGCTCTGTCAGTGGAACTGCTCGTGCTAGAGTGTCTGCATGATGAGGATAGGTGATGATTGCTACTTGAACATGTAAAGGAGGACAAAAGAAAGACAACTGGGGACAAAGCTTCCTAAAACACAGATATGTTTGTACAGATTTTTCTATTTATTTCAGGACGTGGATCTTCTGATGCTTTTGAGCCTGTTTGTTTCTGAACTGACCACATACCAGTTTGCCTCCTTTTACCTCTGAGCAGTGTGACCACAGGCTGATGTGTATTAAGCTTCTGACTATCAGCTCTTATCAGCTGACTGGGTGGAAGCAGCTCACACTTGAATGTCCCACCAATTCTTTTCAACCAGTTTTCTGCTTTAGCAATCAGACTTTTGGCTCTTTCTAATGTGTATATTTATTTCAGGTATTTTCATTACAATAAGAATTTTTCCTAATAACAAATGCAAAAAATAATTTCACAAAACTTATGACAGAACATAAAATTTTGTGATGATCACTTTTTTATAAATGCAGGTTGGGTCATTGGGCCTTTAAAGACTGTGGTACATCTTCTAGATTTTAACTTGAGCTTGTTTTATCAATCATAATCATGCTCAGAGATTATTGCCACAGATACCATTTCCTCTGAATAATGGAGACTCTGCATGCCTTCCAGTCTGCCATCTCTCTGCAATTTGCAGCCCTGTGACGGATGAATCCCAGAGCTGTAAACAAAGCTGGTCTTCAGGAATGTTTGGGTGGAGCCTAAATGGTGAAAAAACTAATTAGAGTTTGTGTCAGCCTGAATTTTATGATGCATTTTGATATATCCAATTCATCCTGGCACAAGTTCTTCTCTAGTCAGGTTTTGTTTCTAACTTTGATAGAAATTATGCTGAAAATCTAGAGAAAATGATCCGGCATGACTGTCTGCTGTAGCAGAATAATAAGATCACACCAGCTCTGATGGAAACATGCATCTAAGTTGGCCATTAGGTTTCACATCACAGGATGTGGTAGCTTTGTGGTTGCCTGTAACCTCTGTCCCAGAGCACAGCAGAAAATGGATTTTAGTTTCTCACCAAGCAGCTACGACTTCTTTTTTTTCTCCTCACCTCCATGTCCTTTAGATTTAATTGTAAAATCATCCTCCACTTGTGCATTAATAGGATCCATTGACCCTCGAGCTGAATATTTAACTGGACAAAGCTATTTTGAGACATTTGTTGACTCAGCTGCTGTCGACACAGAATATTTCCTGCATGATTCCCGCCGAGACGCAGAAACGGAGCTCTAGTCCACTTGTTTTTGAGTGCTGTGTAGTCAGAGGAAGTGTGTCACTGGAGTTGTTGGGAATGAGATTCAGGAAGAGATGTGAAGCAGCCTGACCAAATATGGACGCACTGGCTAACTTAGTTTTCTTTGATTTCTACTATTGAAGCATAGCATGTGTAACCTTTCTGCACACAACTTATTTAGGGTCAAACTTTGACTCAAAGTCAAGGCTGTCGACAAATAAAATTAGTTCAGCTCTGGCGATTTTCTCTTTGCTTTGTTCTTGAGCTAAAAAGCTCGGCTTAACATGTTAGACAAGCATCAAAGGACTGCTTAAAGAACCACACTGTTTAAATCTAGCTTTGCCAAGAGATGAATCATGGTAATGTAGCTGTTGTAGGTCGCCTTCTAGTTTATATGAATTAAATAAGTAAATACTCTCCTTTGGCTTGTCTATTTTTTTCCATCCTGGTAATAGTTGTCTTGAAGTAGGCCTAAGAAAATCCAAAATGCAGTCAGAAAGGAAGCATGTTGGTTCATGGAAGTGCTGATGACGTGGTAGCTGATCCCAGCTGAGTCAAGATGAATCATTCCTCAACATTTGGGATGGGAAAACGTGGACCAGTCCCTGCAGTTGCTCCTAAAGTAACTGCAAGTTTTCACCTCATTGCAAGATATAGCAGCAGAGTTCCTGACGAAATTGTCATGAAACTGTATTTTTTTCTTTGTGGTTTAATTGAAATATTGATGATAAAGCATCTGGTTCCAGTGTCAATCTAATTTTTAGTTGAAAATCTGAAGGTTTCAACTTATTATTTTGCTTTTTACAGCTGTGTTGAAAACTAAACATGATGAAAAAAGATAAAGGTAGCACGTTTGCTTTTACAACCACATTTCCTGTGTTTGCGCACACAAACGCTGTGTGATCACACCTTGCAGATACCGCTTTACAAGTGTAATCCTCTAAAAAAAAAATAAAAACAAAAATGAAACCTCAACAAAATACATACCTTCTTGTTTATTTCAACCATCATTTAGACTTGGCTTCATGAACATGTGCAGATTCTCTTGTAGAAAATGCTTCTATGTAAAAGACATTGAATTAAAGTTTTTTTTTTGTTTCTCCTACAGATGGATGTGCATCTTCTTTTACTAGCTATATTATCAACAGTCCTCTGTGGCAGCTGGGCACAGCAAGGTAAGCAGGAAAACATGGAAGTTTCCAGAGTTCTGTATTCATTTTCTTTAATTAAGTAAACTTTGCTTCTTTGTATTCAGTGTTGCATTTAATGTATTCATTGTCATTCTAATTGTTTCTATCAGTTTATTAATCGTAACCTAGATAACATGGTTTAAACATGTTTAGTATAATCAATCTCAGTCTTCTTTATTTATGTTTATGTGGCTGCAGTTGTTGTCTTGGTTTCCCCACAAGCTGAAGTCATCGCTTGGTCAGCTGCCTGGAGCTTTTCCCAGCATGACTCACTACTCTGACCTGGCCAAGGGGCTGCATTTTTTTCTCTCTCTCTCTCTTTTGCAGACCGAAGCTGCTTTGAGTTAGTGAGCTAATGGAAAATGTGTTTGTCATCTTGGCTGTCCTCGTTTCTTTCAGATGGAAGCATATGCATCAAGGCAAACGCACAGTCATGTGGGGAATGCATCCAGGTCTCAGAGACATGCGGATGGTGCACAGATGAAGTAAGTCGATTCAGCAAAGATGCTGTAAAGCCTGTTTTGTCTGGAGTGAAACCTCTCTAGAAGATCTTTGGCTGGGTCTGTCAGATATTTCTGGGCTGGTAATTGTCACTTCGAACATGAAATAATTTTACTAAATGAAAACATTTCACTAAATATGGAGGAAGAGATACTTGTTAGAGTAATTAAAACAAACAACAGCATAATTAAGATGATTTTTCATTGATTTTGGCCCTTGCAGTATTCATGTTAATTGACCTGTGCTCTATATTAACCTTCTGAGTAGGAAAACAAGCAAACACTGTTGAAAGTTGTGATGATATTATGATCTGGAATAAATAAAACTGGATTTAATTTTTTTCTCATATGTAGCAACAGTTGCTAAACTCTCATGCATAGATTGTGCTAAAATAACTTTTGGAGCATTCTTTTAGCTAATGATAGATTTCAGTAACTCTTTTTAATAAAAATCATTAGGTCAGCAACACAAACGGATCATGTGCACCAGAGTCCTGCAGCCTAAAGACTAGAGAAAACATAGAAAACTGACAGCCTCTGCAAAAGTTTGAAGCCAGTTCTTTCCCAACTTTTGATAAATTATATAATTTATATTCCAGTGTGGATTATCAGTGTCTGGCAGATGAAGCAGAGTTTACATTAATGCACTGATGTCTAACTAAAATGAAAAACAGAATATCTGATGCCCTCATCAGTAACTGTGGACCACTGCCTATAGCTTCTTGTGGTTGTGCTGTAGCAGGGCTGCAGACTAACTTTTTTTACGAGGAGCACAGTGGCCACTATCTTAAATTTTTAGGAGTGCAAGCAGAAAATTTAGGGGTGCACACTGAAATCCCCTTGCAAAGCAAATATTCACATTTCCTCTCATTTTTACTGTATTAGTGATAAATACTTGAACAATAAATTCAGAAATTACAATGTTTACAATTAACATTTTTTTTTGCAGTTGACACAACATTAAAAAATCTTACTGGCTGCACTAATACAAAAGAAGTAGACATAGAACTTGTCAAATCAAATCAAATCAGATTTGATTTGATTTAATATTCACTTTGTAGTCAAAGCAGAACGGCAACTTTGTCACCATCATCCCCCAGAGGGCATTGTTTGACTTATCAATGTAGTTCCTCGCAATAAACATCTTCAGGGACTGATACTCTCCATAAATTCCCCCAAGACCCGCCTCTTTTCACACATAAGCCAATCACAGTGCTCGTTCATCCCGCTCACACGCACATTGGCTGTCGTCTTCTTCGTTGGTGCCTGTCTCCTTTTCTCGTATGGAAGTTAGTTTGCAGCTAATTTACGCATTACTGTGAACTGCTGGGCTGAAGAGGGAAGCAGATGTTTGTTAGCGACAAAATAAATTCAATTATAACTACTACAAGAAAGAAAAATTCACACTGTCTCACATTTTAGTCGCAAAATGTGACCATTTGGTCGCAGTCTGGAGCCCTGTGTAGGTGGCAGCGTATGTCCCCTGCTGGTTTCTACAGGTATTCAGCATGCCTTGCAGAGTACCTGTTTGTAGTGTGTTATCTCTCTTCTAACCAACATCATTCCAAATAGCTGACATGCTGTTTTGTTAAGCCACAAGTTCTTCTGCATCCATAATTTTTGTCTCTTTATTTTTCGCCACCACACCCTTTACTTCAGGTACTCTGTTGCTACAGCTGTTAGCATCTACATGGAGCATCCAGGACAGTAAGAGTCCGTTTGATCCACCATTGATGCACACAGCATGAATGCACAGCAGCGGATAAGAGCGTCATGTCACTTCCTCAAAATATTTGTTGCAGCATGCTTATCACGCAGGCTAACATGGCGATGAAGGTATATATAAGTGCTGTAGAGAAGACAGATGAAACTGTTTGTGCTTTGAGTAAGACACAACAAAACCACAACTTCTTCATTAATTGTTGCCCTCAGTGCTGCCTCTTATCTTTACTGCACATTTGTAATAAATGAAATTGTTGAATTTGTTGTTTTTCCTATTTTAGTTTCACTTCAAAGTGAAAAATGAACTAAATGAATGATGCTTGATTTGATTTAGTTTTTTTCATCATGTGACCTACAAGTTCTCCCTCCTCTGTGTATGCTGTTGACATGTCCAAAGCTGTATTGAATTTGATTTGATCATCATAATACAGTAAATACGTACATAATGAAATATTTCCTGACTTTGCTTCAAATGTGCAAGAAGACAATAACAACTATTTAATGTGTTTATAGAGTTTATTTGTTTCCACCTGTGTCCATAGATACCATGCAGCTTATGGTTGGTCAACAATTTCCATCATCTTTGTCCGCTTGTTACCCTTAAACATGAGTTGACTACTATTTAATGCTGATATTACATTATACAACATTACAGTGTCAGATATAACTTCATGTATAACTTTCTATATTTATATATAGCAGATATAACTTGTCAGATATGAATGCTCATCTTAAGTTTCATTTTAAATTCAGGGCCATCAAGACAAGGTTGACATTATTAGGTGCTGCTTTGTTGAACATAGAAACAAAGACGAGCCTATATTCATTTACAAATCTGCGCTATCACCTTTACCATCCGTGTTACAAACTGGCATTTCAGTTTTCCTGTTTGTTGTTTTAAAGGAAAAACAAAATACACAGACCTGCACTATCTAAAGTGAATGTTGTTGCCGTAGCGACGATGCCCTGATGTGTTCATGCACCAAAAGTTTAGGATGAAGTTTTTACTTTTTCCACAGCTGGCACACATCAGCCTGCAGAGAAACCGTTCATACATGTTAATCAAAATGGTTTCATGCTGTGGAAGAGTGGCATTACTATGAATCAGAACAAGAAGATAACAGTTAACTCTTTTTTATACTTTGATGACTGATAATTTAAAACAGAAGCAGTTTTATACCATGTAACACACAGTTCATCCATCGGGAAATGCTCTTTTCCACCCTTGAAAATGCTCTTCTGGTACAAGCTGTATCCTTCAGCTTTTATATTGCAAATAGAGATCTCTGACTGATCAGCTTAATGATGCCAAACTATGCTCTACATTTCTTTCCTTTCAAATTTGGTATTTGTCTGGACAGAAGCACATTCCTGTTCCTGTCTGTTCTTCTCCACCAGGACTGCCTGCTGACTCATATCTGACTCTGAGCTTATGAAACAAAAACTTGCTGCATTTTTTCTTCATGTTTGTTTGCTGCCATTTCTACCAGATAAGGTGAAATGTCTGCAGCTCTGAGCTGCATTTGGTTTCATAATTCAGCTTTTATCTGATCCAATGTTTAAAAAGTTCACTGCATTAAGAATATTCCACACTTTTGTCTGTAATCAGGTCGGCTGAAGCAAAAAACCTGGAAGTTTTACCTGTTCCTTGTACATTATATTTAGATCTCACTCTATCAGCTCATTGTTGTTTTTAATCCTTTAGACTCATCTGACATGTATGTCTACAAACAGAGGAAAAGAGAGGAGGTTTATTTGAATCATGTGCTTTTAAAAGAATTAGGTCAAAGCACTATTTTTGTTTTTGACTGAATTCATTGTCTCAGATTCTCCCTCCAATACGCCTTGTGGGATTTCATGTGGATCCAATCTACAGAATAAGCTTCCCTGCTAGTCATCTGTTTCTCTTCATCTCTGGCTGCTTATGAACAATAGCCTGCAAAGCAGAGTGGTTTATATAAATGAGGTGGATTTCAGGGGCCTCACTATCTCAAGCAGTATCTGGACTTTATCCTACTGTGATTTAAACCCCAAAGAATAGTACATTTAGCCAAAATTACAAACCAGTCTGTCATCTTTTTGCTACATGAATGAGTCTAGAGACGGTTTACATAACCTACAAATTTTCTGATTTATTTTTTAAGCCCTTTGTCTATATATGGTGCTACAGTTGTTTTGACTTTTTACAAGACCTGTGTACAAAATCCCAGTCCACATTATGCAAAAGTGTATGTTTGTATGATGATTTAAAGGAATTCTTGAACATTTTAAACCTTTGTCTCTTCATAAAAGTATTTGTTCACTTTAATATTTGTTAAAACCCAAATTTGGTTCCTGCAGTATCAATTCCTCCATCTTTAAACAAAACAACATTGATTTGGTGCTGAATATTGTATATGTTGCTTTTAGAGTAATTCTCTAACACCTTCTATTTTTTTTTTTTTTTACACAGAATTTCCTTACTCAGGGTGAGGCGAAGTCAGCCCGCTGTGATGACCTGGAGTCCCTGAAGAAGAGGAAATGTGATGCAACCAAAATCGAGAACCCACGTGGAAAAATTCAAGTTGACAAGAACAAACCAGTTACTACTCGCAAGAAGGCAACTGAGACGAGCGAGAAACGCGAGAAGCTGAGTCCTGATCAGATCACCCAGATACAGCCACAGAAGCTCACCCTGACACTCAGATCCGGTAAATATCCTGCACACGCAGCCTCCTGTTTTCATGCCAAGTCAGCTTAAAACTGCTGAATGTATAATTTAACTTCCTTGGAGATTATTTCATTTGGACAACCAGCCTTTATAGATTAGCCTGGCAGTTGTGTCGGGTCTTTGACAGATATTACTGTACATATTTAAAGAATCAAAAGCTTGACTAAATAAAACAGTTATCCTCAGTGTTAGGTTCATGTTCACAGGATCTTTCAATGCTGATTTTTAAGTTGTAAGTTGTTTGGCTTCTACTTTAGCTAAAGCTCTAATGTCAATTTATCACATAGTCTTAGATGTATCATCCTTAGAGATAGGCTGAGAAGCTCGGACACCCTATAGAGGAACTCATTTAGACTGCTTTCTATCTATAATTACAGTCTTATGACCATTGTTTTTAAGTCTAGGGCTGTGTACAGCACTTTGGTCAACTATGTTGTTTTAAAGTGCTCTATAAATAAAGTTGGACTGGATTGAAGTTGGACTGCCCACAGCTTGGGATCATCAGTGAGGGTAGGAGCATAGATTTACTGGTCAATCAAGAGCTTTGTCTTCTGGCTCAGCTCCTTCTTTTTACAAAGACAGACTGATGCAGAGCTTGCATCACCAACCCGCCTGTCGATCTCCTGATCTATTCCTCCCTCACTCCTGAGCAAGATCCCAAGGTTCTCATCCCCCAGCCAGGGAAGAAACTCTGCCCTTTTATCTCTATTTTATTGAACTGATTTCACCCAGTGTATTTAACTGTTATAGACTGAATGAGCTTTGAGTGTATGGCACTTTCGTTCAACTTGCATTGTTTTAAATGTGCTTTTTATAGCTAGACTTTGTCCCTTTTTTATCTTTTAGGTGAGCCGCAGACATTTAATCTGACATTTAAGCGCGCTGAGGACTACCCCATTGATCTGTACTACCTTATGGACCTGTCCTTCTCCATGAAAGATGATTTGGAAAATGTTAAGAACCTTGGTACTGACCTCATGAAGGAGATGCAGGGAATCACCTCAGACTTCAGGATTGGTGAGGGGACTTCAGCAAAGGAACAATAAACCGGCAGAGTTGCTTTGTCTGACATTACTTCCTGTGTTTTGTCCCTGAAGGTTTTGGCTCCTTTGTTGAGAAAACTGTCATGCCTTACATCAGCACCACGCCTGCCAGGCTCCTCAACCCCTGCACGGGGAACCAGAACTGCACCAGCCCCTTCAGCTATAAGAACGTCCTAAGTCTGACTAATCAGGGAGACCAGTTCAACCAACTGGTCAGTCAGCAGCAGATCTCGGGCAACTTGGACTCTCCAGAGGGGGGTTTCGATGCCATTATGCAGGTGGCGGTGTGCGAGGTGAGCAATGAGTTTAAGGGGTTAATAATAAGAAGATGGAAATTTATTGTTCTGTTTAGTGTCAAGGCTTAAAAGGAGTAAAATATTAACACAGAGGTCTTTGTTGTGATCCCAGAAACAAATCGGCTGGAGGAACGTGACTCGTCTGCTTGTGTTCTCCACCGATGCCGGTTTCCACTTCGCGGGAGACGGCAAACTGGGAGGCATCGTCCTGCCCAACGATGGGAAGTGCCACCTGGAGAACAACATGTACACCATGAGCCACTACTATGTATGTAGATCTCTTTTGTTTAACCTGCATAATACATCCAGGAAGCACTTCCAGACCTAATCCAACTTCTGGCTGTAATAATGTGTTTGTGTGTTTCAGGACTATCCCTCCATTGCTCATCTGGTTCAGAAACTCAGTGACCACAATATCCAGACAATCTTTGCTGTAACTGAGGAGTTCCAGCCTGTTTACAAGGTCAACTTTCTATATTTAATTTTCTAAAAATGAGAAGCATAGATCCGATGTGTTCATCGTCTTCTTTCTTGTCTTTTTTTAATCTCAAACAGGAGCTGAAAAATCTTATTCCCAAATCAGCTGTTGGCACTCTGTCCTCCAACTCCAGCAATGTGATCAAACTCATTATTGATGCCTACAATGTAAGTAATATCCTCATGAATTTAAGCTGTTTTATTTAATGTTTTTGCAAATTTATACACAGTATTACCTAAAATGTTGGGAAATTAGATCTTCCCTTTACTTAACAAAACACTAGTAGAAGTCAGATGAGATGAGAGAGAGAAGTCACATTTATAAAATTTAAATTTAGTTCTTTTTTCATCAACATTTTTATGCAGCTGTCACATTATAAACCTACTAATGATTTAATTTGCTGTCTAAGCTTAATAATGGATAACAACCATGAATACAGGCATGTAGTAGATGTGTATTTTGGTTACATGAACGTAGCCCTAAAAAATTTTTGCAGATGCGAATCAGTGGTTGCAGACTTGGCCCACTTGGTGTTTAATCTTTTCCTTTTTTTCCTTTTCTATTCTTCTTGCCAGTCTCTGTCATCTGAAACCATTCTGGAAAATGGTAAGCTGCCAGAGGGAGTTTCTATCACCTACAAGTCCTTCTGTAAGAACAAAGTGGTGGGAACAGGCGAGAATGGCAAGAAGTGCTCCAACGTCTCCATTGGAGACGAGGTAATAAGGTCCCTTTTTCTTCTATTTTTCTCTTCACACCTAAAAAAGTAACTGTTTGCGCCTCTCACCAGATGGAGAATCCAAGAGGCATGAAGGAAAATTAAGCTCTTAAGTGTGAAATTCTGTTTTATTTTATAGCCTGGACGTTCTGTTTCTGGGACATGAAGCTGTTTAAAAAAAAAAAAAAGTCTCATTCAAATCACATCATGAGCTGATAATTGAAATCGTGTGGAGAATCTCACAGAAAGCTTGGAGACATCTGCTTTGGTGGACATTTACTGACTCTCTTCTGGTTTCCAGGTGCATTTCCAGATTTCCATAGAATCCCAGAAGTGTCCTTTGAATGGGAAACCAGAAACCATTACAATTAAACCCCTGGGATTTAATGAGGAGGTGGAGGTGGTTCTGAATTTCATCTGTGACTGTCAGTGTTCTACAAACGGAGAGCCCCTCAGCAAGAAGTGCCACCAAGGCAACGGGACCTTTGAGTGTGGAGCCTGCAAGTTAGTATGAAGCCAGGAAAATGAATCAGATCTGTTCGTTCTCTGCTATCTTAACTGTAGAATGATTCATTTTATGAAGAGTAAAAAGTTCAGTTGAGGAACTGAATGAAAATATTTTGAATTTTAGGTTTCAGTGTCACATTGTTTAGTTAATGTGGAGGTAGACAGGTTTTTTCTTTCTCCAACGAGGCTGGGTTAGGGTCCGCTTTCTTTTATATTTTATTTGCTTCATTGCCTCCTACCGCTTTAATTACACGTGAATAAAACTGCAACTCTCTGCGTCCTGTGTCAGGTGTAACGAGGGACGCATCGGACAGCTTTGCGAGTGCAGCAAAGATGAAGTCCGGACGGAAGACCTGGACGCCAACTGCCGAAAAGACAACGGCACAGATATCTGCAGCAACAACGGTGACTGCGTCTGTGGTACCTGCGAGTGCAAGAAGCGGGATAATCCTGCAGAGGTTTACAGTGGCAAATACTGCGAGTGTGACAACTTCAACTGTGATCGCTCTAATAACAAGCTCTGTGGAGGTGAGGACTTCAGAAAGACAATTCTTTGGAAGTACTAATGGTGGTCTAGTATCAACTCTGTGGTGACACTTATTGTTTTCTGTGCTCTACCAGGACATGGCCGTTGTGAGTGCAGAAAATGCATCTGTGATGAGAACTACACAGGCAGTGCCTGCGACTGCCCCCTGGATAACTCCATGTGCCTCGCAAAGAATGGACAGATATGCAACGGCCGTGGTACCTGCGAGTGTGGAACCTGCAAATGCACAGACTCCAAATTCCAAGGGCCGACCTGCGAGCTCTGTCCAACCTGCCCTGGCGTCTGCACAGAGCACAAGTAAGTCTGAAAAAATACATGTCAGCTTTAGAGGTTCAGAATTCAGAAATACGAACAAGCAGGTTTCTTTTAGCCACCGATCGGCCATGTGAATTGTGAGGAAATTCTGCAGAGAAGCCCAGAAATAACTGGCATTTTCTAAAGATTGTAAAGATGAGTAACTTTTGTGTAATGCCAAAATAATGCATCAAAGGGAACTTTAACCCCCTAAGCTCCCCTTAGCAAAGCTTTGTTCAGCAGAACTCTGCACCCAGACCATCATTCTGCTTTTCTACGATGCTTTACAAGACCAGTCACATTAGATTTTTGATGGTTGGACAGTAAATTGGAAAGTGACTGATCTTTGCACTGCATCTGTGTCTGCTTAGGGATTGTGTGCAATGCAGAGCATTCAAGACTGGAGAGAAGAAGGACACATGCGAGAGGGACTGCAAATACTTCAAGATGCTCGAGGTGGATGATCGCAAAAATCTACCGCAACCCACCGACCAGAGCTACCCACTGACAATCTGCAAAGAGAGAGATGCCAACGATTGCTGGTTCTACTTCACCTACGCTGTCACGAATGACACAAAGGAGGTCTACGTGTTTAATAAACCAGGTATAGCTGAACAATTTATTTAAAAATGAATGAATATCAGGAACTATAAAAACAAAGTGTTTTTGGAAGGTTGGTTGATAATTGTCCATTCGAAAAGTTGCTTAAATTCAAGATTCAAGATTATGTCATTATGCAAGCACAACAAGATTTTGAGGAGTCTCTCGGCTTAAGCACACTTAAATAAGAAAAGAGAAGTATGACAGGCACACTTAAATAAGAAAAGAGAAGTATGACAGGCACACTTAAATAAGTAAAAATAAAGATGAAGTATGTAAAAGATAGGAACACCTCTACATTTACAGAAAATTAGAGAATTCCCAGCAGACTAATATTTACAGGGTGTGTGTGTGTGTGTGTGTGTGTGTGTGTGGCTGTGGAGGATAGGGTGAATGTGTGCAAGTACTGTTGGGGAGGGGGTGTAAGTGTTGAACTGCAGGGGGGGCTATTGCTTTCACAGCTCTGGGGAAGAAGCTGTCTCTGAGTCTTTTTATGGTGGTTTTAATGTTCCTGTACTGCTTTCCTGATGGAAGCGGTACACACTATGCGTTGTCCAGGTGGGTGGAGTCAGCTGCAGTGCATCTGGCCCACTTCTGGACTCAGGCAGTGTAGATGGAGTCCAGGTCTGGTAAACAGCGACCCACAATCTCCTGAGCTGTCCTCGCCACCTGGGCGAAGCTCCTCTTGTCCTGTGCTGTGCAGCTGCCATATCACACTGAGACAGGATGCTGTAAAAGTTCACAAGTAGCTGAGAATCCCATCTGCTTCAACTTCCTGAGAAAGAAGAGCCGTTGTCGGGCCTTCTTCACCAGGTGTGAACTGTTCACAGTCCAGGAGAGGTCAGAGGAAAAGAGGATGCCCAGGAACTTAATACTGTTCACACTCTCCACTGCCTCCATGTATGCAGAGAGGAGCATGCTCTCTTCTGGACCTCCTGTAGTCTACTACGACCTCCTTTGTCTTGTTGTTAAGAACCAGATTGTTCTTGGAACACCATTTTGTGAGACTCCGGACCTTTTCTCTGTAGCGGGTGTCATTATTGTTGGATATGAGACCCACCACAGTGGTATCGTCTGCAAACTTCACAACCATGTTGGTGGGGTGGATGGGAGGGGAGTCCTGTTTGAAGAGGGCAGGGCTGAGCACACAACCCTGTGGCGTTCCAGTGTTGAGGATCAGTGGTGAAGATGTTGACTTTCCCATCCTCACCACCTGGGGCCTGTTGGTGAGGAAGTCACTGATCCAGGTGCAGAGTGATGCTGACAGACCAGGTTGTGGAGCTTCATTGAGGCAGGTTTTTTTGGAGGGGGCACAGGCCCAATGATGGAGGACTTCAGACAGGCCGGAACCGCAGAAAGCTGCAGGGACAGGTTGAAGATTTCCAGAAAAACTTCAGCCAGCTGGTCTACACATGATTTGAGTGTCCAGCCTGACACTTTATCTGGACCCACAGCCTTGTTGATGTTGATTCTTCTCTGGGTCGGGGTGGAGGTCATTTGGTGCAGCTGCAGGGTAAGAGGCTGATGCAGCGCCTCTGGCTGTGGAGGGTGAACTGTACTTCTGCTGCTTGGACTGTCGAAGCGCGTGAAGAAGCTGTTCAAGGTGTCAGGAAGAGTGGGGTCGTGGCTTAGTGAGCCAAGGTCGGCTCAGTTCCACTCATCAAACATTCGCTGTTTATTCCTGCTTCATTACTCAAATGAGGTTTTACTACAAATTCTTCTTGTTAAAAATGTCAGACTTTGATTAAGATTATATTTATTGACAGAAGCAACAGATTTCACTGGCTTTTTGTGGATTTTCTTTGTTTCAGAGTGCCCGGCAGGACCTGACATCATCCCCATCGTGGCAGGTGTGGTAGCTGGCATCGTGATGATCGGCCTCGCCCTGCTGCTCATCTGGAAGCTGCTCATGATCATCCATGACCGCCGAGAGTTTGCCAAGTTTGAAAAGGAGAAGATGAATGCCAAATGGGACACCGTAAGTTACGGTCACAGTCTCTCCACCTTGAGTTTATTCTTTACTCGATTCCACTTATTTCTCTACTGTAGCTGTTCTATAGTTAATGTGTGCAGTAACATTAGAATATTTTAATAGGAAAACAATAATCCATAAGAACAAGGGTCAAATTTATCACTTTTCTCCCATTAAGCTGCTCCCAAACTGTTTCATACACCTCATACTTGGTATGTTTGCAAGAAGCTCAGTTCGGTAGGTAAATATGATGTAATCCATGAGAAATATGTCTAAAAGGTTTAGATTATGTGTATAATATAATCTATCTATATAATATATATAACATGGGTGTCAAACTCGTGTCCTCAAGGGCCACTATCCTACAGGTTTTTGACTAAAATTAATGGGCCATTTTGAAGAGCTTGGCAACAGACTGTTGGATCCATTTGATTTGAATCAGGTGTGTGGGAGCAGGGAAACAATAAAACACTGCAAGATAGCAGCCCTCGAGCCTCAGTTTGACACCTGGTGTAGAAGGAGGATGACAGCCCTGCCTCTGTCGTACATTTGCATGCAGTTTTGTTTAGTCTCTGTTCACTTGGAGGGGGTGGGGAGAGATCTTTGCTGCAGCTGCCACTGCTGCCGCTCACTGTCCACATGCAACAACTGCACCACCATAAAAGGCAGGAAAACAGAGACAGAGGAAGCCTGCTGGGTGATGAGTGATGGAAAGCTCTGCTGGTCCTAGGGCTGCTGGTCTCTGAGGCCAGCCTGTGGTGCAGTTAATTACTGAATTATGAGAAGTTTTTGCTTTCCCTTTAATGGATGTAATGCTGCTAGGTGTTTCTTCTGTTTTTATTTCTATTTTATATCCTGTTCCATCAGTTTGTGTTGAATATTTCTATATAGTTTAGGTTCTTTCTACTGCTTTTTCCCATCCGACTTAATTAATTCATGTTTTTTCTGCTTCCTCACCATCTTTTCATCCATGTTGACAAGGAAGTCCCATTTGCAAGAGTCCCATTAACCAGTTCCAGAATCAAAGTTATGGCAACAAACTGCTGTTCTTTAGATCAAGTTTATATCACCTGTTAGCTCCGCGCACCTTGCGCTTGTGTTTCCAATTTGATCCCTGAGTGCTGCAATTAGATGAAAAGTTTGGTGACTGCGCGTTGAGAGGTGACCGCTGTCAAAAGCTGTTTCCACCAAGGGCTGGCTTGGCCCTGGACGGGTTGGTACACATTATTAGCATTTCCACAGGTAAAAACTGGGAAGGGGAGGCAGTGGTTTACCAAGTATGGATGAAGAGTGGATGAATAATGCATCAAATGTAAGCGCTTTGAGTGCTGTCAGCAGTAACGCACAATATTAATCTAATCCACTGTTATTATTCTTATTAACGGTGCCAGAATATCCAATCTGAACTGTTCTACTTTTTTGGGACCCTCATTAGAGTCTCAGTCTTACCAATCTGAATCTAAAGGGTGGAGCTTGACACAACGCAACCCATTGATTGAATCTGCACCACACCGTCACGAGCTGGACCCCTTGCTGGAACACGGATTAAAAGACTAGAAACTAAATGGTTTAACAATTTAAGAAACTGTACTGAATGTCGATCTTCTGAGCCCCCAAGATGGCGATGCATTAAAGACAGATGTGATTCTGTTGTGGTAATCCCTGCATGGGTTTACAAACCCCTCTGGAAAACATAGTCACAGCAGGCTCAATAAACACAGGTTAAAACTACACTGATGCTATTTCTGAGCTCCGGTTTATTGAGGGTGGACGACATGGGAAAACTGCTCTGTGACTTGAGAAGACGCAGTTCTTCTAAGATGCTGAATCTTCTGGTCTTGGCTTGTGCAAGAGCTTCCCAGTAACAGACATGATGATTAAAATTGAGTTCACACCACAATTCTCTTACTGTAATCAGATTGTGGCGTTCACAGTACAGGTAGCCGGAGATAGCTTACGCATACAAAGGAAGAACATGCAAACTGCACACAAAAAGGCCACTGTTCGAACCCCTCCCCAGCCAAGGTTTGAACCACTGATCTTCTTGCTGTGAGGTCGCGATGCTAACCACCACAACACCATGCAGCCCATAAAACTGAGTAATTAGAAGATTTGATTTGAAAAGAATCAGGATAAATGGCTCCTGTTTAATGTGAGAAGTTCATATTAAATTCTGTGAAGCTACAGAACTCGATGGCCTTTAATGACCTAGTGACGGCTAATTCAGCATCCATCTTGCATCCTACTCTGTGTTTACCCTACCCATTATATTAAGTTGTCAGAAATTCATATATTTTAAGGTCAGAAAGTTTCATAGGTCTACTTTAGCATCCATTAGTTGTAGTTCAGGAGGTTTTGCCTTGAATCGACCAACCCTGAATCACTGCTCCAGAGGAGCATGATCTGCAGATTAAAGGACCTTCTTCTTGCTAGAATGAATAATATTGAAAGACACTTAAAAATAAATAAAAAAAAAATCACACTCAAGGCTGAAAACTTAACTGAGACATTTATCGATTGTTCACCAAGTATTCAGAAGATTTTTTGTTTAAAAATGCTAGATAAATGGCTTAAAACTGCTTCTGTTTATTGATACACTGCTGTGCTCCCTGTGAGAAGTTCATATTATATTCTGTGATGCCACAAAACTTGACGACTCTTTTTATGACTTGTTTGCCGACTTCTCCCTCTTTTGTCCGTCTTGTTTTCTACAGGGCGAGAATCCGATCTACAAAAGTGCCGTAACGACCGTCGTCAATCCAAAGTATGAGGGCAAATGATGGAGCTGTGCCTTTCCTGTGACAACACTGTATGGAGGAGGAAGTGGGCCGGGTTGAACAGAGGGGCGGTTTTTTATACAGTAATGCTCACTGTTTGCTGTTATTTTTGTAGTCACCAAATGAAAGCAACGCATTTTGCCACTGTTTTACTAACTTGTTTTGATTTCCTATGCATCGATGCCTGTGTACAGCTTGGACATTGTTGTTTTTCTGTGTTGGACTCGAGAGAATGTGTTTTGTAGCTGTTTCTTTTCTTGGCCGGGTAATGAAAAACCTAGCTGTGCCTTTTCTTTATTTTAAACAGAAGCCATCAGTGTTGTGTGCAGGGTTGAAATGGATGTTAATACTGAGGAGTTCCTTTACTAAAGACAGTGTGCTATCTTCAGTAGGATGCAATCAATCATTCAGTGTTTGACAAAAACAGTCGATCAAAGGTCTTAAGATTGATTTTGCCACCTGAGTAAAGGTCTCTCTGCATCGGGTTGACTGAGTTGTTATCACTCTTTTAAATGTCTTTTTGGATTGCCAAGTGTAGCAGCAATGAAATGTTCTTGGTATGTTTTGGGTTCTGTGTAAAGCCATGCTCACAATTACAGAACATGGAAGAAAGGCAGTGGGTTGTTTTATTTGCAACTTAATTTGAACAATCATTTTTTTTTATATATATATATATTTTCTTGGTCTGCCTTTCTAAAAGAAAGGACTTCAGTTTACAGTAGATTTACTGTGCAGCTCTGGGTTTTATTAGCTTAATTTAAAGCCAACTCAGGTCCTTAAATGTTTTCAGCAATGCCAAATACATGCAAATCTGCTTTCTTTTTTGCCAACAAAACTTTCTTACGTTAAATGTTTTCACGTCTTTCATATCAGCTGGAGAGAAACTCCCTCATTCATTTCTTTTCCCTCTTTAAATCCTATAAAATAAATCATGTCTACATTTCATGAATTCTTGACTGATGTAAAAGAAAAAAAATTCTAACGTGCCTTGTGTTAATTTCTACAACCTATCCACGCATTTCTGTTGTCTAAAATTATTTATTGAATAAACCCTTAAAACATTTTATGTAAGTTTTTAAAGTGTCATTGTACATTTACTATGTGTTGAATTTGTCTTTAACTCATAGTGCTTGCCTTAAATTTGGAGCTTTTTAACGGAATGTGAACAAGTGACTTGCTTTTGTCCTTTAGGAAAACTCAGGACAAAGGAGGCGCTGTGTTCTTGGCTAATATGTCAGATTATCCTGAAATAAAGAAGCACTGGAAACAAAACTTGTAAAGAGTCAAACAGATTAACTGTTAGAATTACACATTTTGGTCATTAATTTAGTGTCCATCAGTGTTTTAGACATATTTTACACTTTTATATGGAAGTGGATGATGCTATATTTCTCCTATGTGCATTTTATGTTCTAACAGAACTTTTATGTTCCATTATTTCTGCCCCCCCTTTAGCCCCACTGACTCAACATAAATAAAATGAGGGTATTGTATGGTAGTGACAATTCATTTCTGGTCAAAAAGGCTACATAAAAGACATGAAAATAAATATTTGAGTTATTTGTGATGTGTGAAAATTAACTGTCTGCTATGAATGACAAAAAATTTATTTTTACCTTTTTAGTTGCTTTGCAGACTTGTCTTTAAATTTTAAACAGGAGTTCTGACTCAACAGAACATTGCAGTGACATTGTGTATGTGATGTATACACACTAGTAAAACATTTTTAAAGTAAAAAAAATTAAAGAAGATAATATTAGGTGAAAGAACGTAATAAACAGTGTAGCACCACGGTGTTTTGCAACGTTTGATTGAATAAACCTATATGTATAGTACGTTACACGGGTAAAATATTAAACAAACCGAAGCAATTAGCTGTAAGCTAAAGCTAATAATGACGTTGCCAGCCAATCACGTTTCGTCCCATCCCCTGTGGAGCGTGACGCCACGAGCCCTGGACTCTCCACAGGTGATTGGTGGCCTTAGCTGTCCAATCAAATGACTGCATTTACAGCAAAGTTGTTAACCCCCAACAGTAGCACTTTGGGTTCCACCTCTAGTTTCAGCTGGCAATATACCGATGGGGAAATACGGAGTTTTCACCGACCGAAATCCGCTGTTTGATGCGGGGGACGTATACCGGACAGCTGCTTCTCCTGCCGGGACACCGACTGACCGTCTGTTTTTTTTTTTTTTTTTATGAAACCTACTGGAACAACTAGCTGTGGCTAACGTTTATGTTATAGTTGGCTCCATCTGTGGCTAGCTGCGTCGTGTTGCTTGTCGCTTTTTTTCTAACTTCTGACTTGCAGAAATGTTGCCCATCTGTGTTGAAAGCCCCTCCGTATACCAAACGATCGACTTGGTAAGTATTTTCCTGGAATGTTTTCAACTTCAATCGATGGTCGGTTAATAATAATAAAAATAAAAGGGCCTATCGTGATTAGTGTTTTCTGGCATCAGATGATTTCATACACGCAATCAAATTCCTGGCTGGTCAGCTGGATACAATTCAGCACCAAAACCACAAGTGCCTACTCACTTTTTCAGCTCCCCAGGCAAGTAGATGGCGTTATGATGGATTTACACGACTGAAATGATGTTGAGCTCTTCAAAAGAAAAATATAATTAATTTGTCGTAACATTAATAGGGAAATAAAAATGTCGGAAACCTGACATGGTTATTTATTGTGGTAGAAAACATAAACAATAGGGAGGAATGTGAACCCTAAGAGAGGGTTATAGTTATTTTTACGCTATTTCTTATTAAGGGTTTTTATCATCTCTGAAATATAACATTTTGGAGGGGGGTCATATGCCTCGGGTGTGTGGCTAAACAGTGCCAGGCTGGTCCTGTGGTCTGCCAGGGAACTGCTTGGCCTGGCCTACATGGCTCTGGATCTTACACGGAACCTCTCATATGTCCCTGTATGATCTATCCTATAAGCCCCCTTCCCAAAATACCCAGGGAAAGATCATGAAGTGATCCGTTTTTTTTCTGTTCAAATGAAACAAGGGTTGGAGCTGCCTCCTGGTCACTGACACCGATTGTCCATTATTAGTTAATAATTATCTGTATTAGCTCCATGTGTTGGATTAAATGCATCTTGCCATCCAGATTAGCTGTAAAGCTAAACATTAGATCATTTTTCTGGTGCTTTCCTGTGATTGTGTGAACTCTCCTGCTATTGTGGGACAAGCCCCACCCACATGATACTTTTGTGTGTTTATGTGAGGTATAAAAGTTGTGTTTTAAGCTTTTACTGTTCTGTGTTTTTGTGGTCGTTTTTTCTTGTTTTTTAGAAGCCTAGATATTAAGGTCATAGATGTGAAAGATTTTGATAATTTAAGCTAGTTTAGATCATTTTGCACTGTCACTGGATACCATAAGCTTTGTCCTTGGAGTCAGATGCATATCTCCAAATTAAGGGAAAATTTGAAGTCATTTGTCCAATAGAAGTTGTTATTAGAGTACCTGAAGCAAGGATATTGAGTCTTTAGTGTTTTATACAAAGAAAAACTACTGTCCATGTGCCACCAAACTCATATCAAGCATCCATAACCCCATGTTTCCACCATGACATGGCTTGAAACCTGGTCAGATTGCAGTTTAAAATTTAAGTGGTGCATCTCTGCACTATCGTAAATTAATTTTAGCTGACTGCCTCTGGTAGCATTGAGGTGCAGGCTTGGGTTTGTCATTTTGACTGTAAATTGATAAATATGAAGACTCATTAAACTTGGAACCACAGTTTGATAATGGGAGATTTTTTTTAAGTTTCTTTTTGAGGGCTGAATAGCACCATATAATCACGTTCTTGTCTGCTCTGGTTACCTGCATCTAAACACCTGTGGAGCAAAAGACATGAAACACCTTGACAAATGGTTTTTATTATGTTTTAAAATATGTGTAAACAGTTCATGCACCTCATTGTATTGAATTGAATTTTAGTTTAATGCTATCATATTTAATCACTGAAATAAAGTCGTATCACATTGCTGCAATAAAAATTGAGGGAAACAGCCAAACTGATAAGGTCATATGTCAGTGAGTAACACGGGATGTTTGTAGGTGAGTTCCACATGAGTGGAAACTCACAGCCAACAGGTCAGTAATCCGGTGTATTAACGTTCCTTCACATTAACAGGCTTGGAAAAGCTGTAGCCCCTTCCCAGCATCCTTTTCAAGTCAGGACTTGTGCATCTTTGTTGCGTATCCATGTGATTTGTGAAAAGGCAGAAGTGGAATGGAGCCTCAGAGTTGACTGCTTCTGATACGCCACTGATGGTAGCGACAGAGGCAGATCAGGCTTGTGTCATGTGAATTTTTACACAGAACTAGAGCGTGACGTGACGATGCATGTGTCCAATAAGCTTCCCGCAGGATTTAGTAGTGTAATCAGCACAGAATCATGCACACTATAGTGTGACAAATTTGTGAGTCTTATGGCTCACTTTGAAGATAGGATGAGGGATATAAGAGACATTCATTTTATACTCAGCATTTTACACCAGTTTGGCTAACTTAATGTTAAAACGCCTGATTTCAGAGAGCTGTAACGAGTTGTAAAAGATGCACTGGTATGGTACATGTTAATTTTTTTTCTTTTTTAAATGGGTAAAAGGTGGTTTAGGGAGAGACTTATCTTTGCGACCAAATGGCAGAACTAAAATGTGAAAGTAACCACAGTGTGTATAAGCAGATGGCAAAGGCTACAGGACCTCTAGCTGGACTCGGGAGGCCTCCCTCTGGAAACTACTTCATAAAAATGGTTTAGAAAATTTATTTTGAAATTGAGTTGAGAATTTTGCAACACAGTATAAATAAACTTTTAATAAATTAACTCATCAAGTTGCTGCAAGTCCAACTACAATCGTACACAATTAAAAAACTTGGAAATGAAACATTAACGTTTAATTTCAATGCGACGTTAGTTAAACATTAACATAATTTAACTGAAGTAGGAAGCATTTACCCTTTTCATACAAAGCTGCAGGTTATCCTTCAGGTGTTGAAACATGTTGGATATATTTCTCTTTTTATGGCGTGCTTTAGCGGCTTGTCCTCCACAGTGACGCCTCACGCTTTCTCTGGTATCTGATCTGGTATTTTCAAGATCTTACTTAGTAACAGGTGTAGCACAAATGTTAGATGCTGAGATATTTCCCCTGCTAATAAAAATATATATATATATATATATATATATATATATATATATATATATATATATATATATATATATATATATATATATATATATATAAATAAACAAAAAAAGATTTTGACCACCTACAAATGTTGGATTGAGCAACAGAAAAAAAATTTCTGATGTTTGATCTGTTTGGGAAACTTAAACATCTGTACCAGACATCGTGAATCCTGAAAATGGGTTTAAAGGCACAAATGCAAAACCCAGAATATATAGTTAGAGCAAAGGTAAGGGGGCTCCCTAAAGACGGTACAAATCCATCCCTTTTGGGGAACATGAATGCTTTCATAAACTTTCATGGCAATCTGAGTATTTAGTTGTGGTTTTGCTAGCATGGCTAAAAACACTTTTTGCTTTTTAGAAAAAGAACAAAAAAGTCTAATTAGTTTCTTAACCGGCATCAAACTGTGTTGTTTACTCTCATGAGGGAAAGAAAATATAGCATTTTCCCATCAGAAGAGATTGTGGTGATTTGTTAGAGGCACAGCAGATGAGTTGCTTTAAAACAAAACTAGAAAAACCATCTCATAAGGAATTTAAAGTCACATTGACTTTGAATTTATCCACGAACACAGCCAGGAGGTTGGGCCTCATCAGGTGGTGCTACTGGCAATTGTGATCAGGTGTTTGGCAAATGTTTTATCTTTGCTCTTCCCATCAACCCTCAACCAAACCTCGTTTTAATCAATGCATCAGAAATCTTGAGTTTGTGGCAAGTTGGTGTGGCAGGAATAAATTTTTATTTTTAAAGTTTTTATTTACATAAACCTATGAAATCTGAAGGTTTTGCTGAGTATCTCCTTTCATTTTGCTCACAGGCAATGATGAAAAATAAAAATCAGCTACTCCAGCGGGACCCTGGATGAACACAGTGCCATCAGGAGCAACAGGTAAGGTGCTTTAATTGTTGTTTAACGTTATTCTGACCCTGGTAAATTAAAAGACTGGATGTCTTTGGGACATAATCCGGGGTCTATACTGTTTCCCTCAAAACCATGTGGTCCAGGCAGAGGGTAGTCTCTAGATAGATGAATAGATACTTTATTAATCCTGTGGGAGACTTTTCTTATAAAATATATATATATATATATATATATATAAGAAAAGTGTTAATGGCTCAAAAATAAACTCCAATTAACACAGTATATAAAAGAGAACTGCAAAATACACAAAAAGAAAATAGCTATGTATAAAAATTATGTACAAATATGATTATGGATTTGAGATATGGTTTCAGGAGATGATCTCCTCTCACACATGGAGTTGTTGTAAATGGAAGGAACGATTTCCTGAACCTCTCTTTATTAAAGCGGAGCGACTGCAGTCTGTTTGAGAAAAGCTCCACTGTCCCTCCAGTCTCCTATGTGACGGATGGGATGAGTTGTCCATGGTGGAGACCAGTTTGTTCAGGGATCCCTTGTCTCTGACTGTCTCCAGATTCCAGCCTACTGAGATAAGCAAGGGTGTAAAAGTCTTATTTGTTTTAAAGCAACTGTCAAATAAGTTGTGTGTGTTGTATTTTTGTACCACAGCGAATGTGCATGTTGGTTCATTTGCATGTCAGACCAGAGGGGGGCAGCATTGTGCACACAGTGAAGCATTTCACCTGGAATAAAGATGTTTTTATGTTTTGGATAATTGGCATCTTGATAAGGTTCAGTGGGTCTGAACAGTTTTGCCGGTAAACAATTACTCTGGCATGGGAGGCGTTGGCTTCAAGTGGATAGTCTTGTTACTCCAGTTTTCTATCAAAGCAGAAAACACTGAATCATCAGAGTAGGACTGAATTTAGCTTAATAGTCCTTGTTACTAAAGTTGAAATAATAATTTGAAGGAAAGAAATTATTGGCATTGCAAAAGAGGTTTTTATTAGAGTCACTTTAGGGCTGTTTATAATGTTCTTTTTAATATAGAAAAGCCATTCTTATGTTTATAGGTTTAGAAAATGTATTGGTACAGATTAGTTTTGATTTGTCTAAATGTAACAGTCCTGATGAAAGCTAACATGTAAATGATCTTTATAGTTAATATTTCATCCTATTAAGTGTACATGTATATTTAAATTGATACACACACACACACACATATACACATATACATGTGTGTGTGTATATATATATATATATATATATATATATATATATATATATATATATATATATATATATATATATATATACATACATACAATAGAATTATCCTGTTCTATTCCCCTTTTTGTAGGTTTGTAAAATTATTATAGTTTTTATTTTCTATTTTGTTTATTAACAAGAAATGCATATCTATACATTACAATGTTTTCTGTTATTGGAATTTGTAGAGTTGATGTAGAGCTTTTAATTTATAAATTTCAAAATATTTTTTATTAAAACTCAAATAAAAAAATAGTATTGGAGTTTGTAAGATTATACGGTTTAATTTAAGTTTTTTTTTAAGTATTTTTTAGTTTTTTTTTTATTTTTAGAAAATCATAACGATATGTTTTTAAAACATTATCTTTATTGGAGTTTATTTTATACTTTCATTTAAAATTTATTATAAAATTATTAAAATAAAACGAATGTGTTTTGAGATGTATTATCTTCTCCTTTATTGGAGGTTGTAGGATTAGTTTTAATTTATACTTTTTAAAAATCCCTTTTTAATCACAAAATATATTTTAATTTTTTATATATTTTTATTTTTAATACATATTCTTTGTTATTTATACATTTACTTATCAGTGATAATTTCATATATATATATATATATATATATATATATATATATATATATATATATATATATATATATATATATATATATATATATATATATATATATATATATGCGTGAAGAGGAGTTAGTTTGAAGAAGGGGGGAATAAAAGCCCCCTTCCCCCCACCCCGGCAACGCGCAAGCGCTCGGGATCGTGTGGGAATGGTCGGTCCGCGAACTGGGGGTTGGACCGCTCCGAGCGATACAGAGCAAAAGAGTTTTAAATGTCCGCCATGTTGTCCATGGCGCACTGAACCAACGATAGGGAGCGGAGCGTCGGAAAAAAACAGTCCGAGAGAGAGCTATCAAGATCCGGGCCTTCACCCGGCTCCGCTGGCGACGCCCTAAATACAACCTACAACCATTCGAACGTTAGAATAGAGATCAACCGCACAGAAACATCCATGAAAGCTCCACTCGGTACCGTTGTGAATATTAGGAGATCGGATAGATTTATATTGCATCTCGAATTGTGAAAAATGAGTAAATTGTCGTTTCGGGCACGGGCGCTGGACGCTTCCAAGCCACTACCCGTCTTCCGTTGTGAGGATTTACCCGACCTACACGAATATGCATCAATTAACCGGGCAGTGCCGCAGATGCCAACGGGGATGGAGAAAGAAGAGGAATCGGTATGCTTTAACCGTTTGAAAATTTGAAAATTTACGTTTTGTTTAATTTTTACATGATCAGAAGCGCCCTCCTTTTTTTCTGCGCAAGCTTTCACAAAATGGCCGCCAATTTTCTCAGGAGAAACACGACGAATTTCTGTCGCAAATGGCTCATATGTGGGACTTGGACAATGTGTGGGTAACGCAGGGATACAGTGAGTCGGTATCGGATAAAATTGCCCGGTTTGAGCGACATATTAAGGCATGAGGCGATTTTCAAAGTACAAAGGAGTCATGTGACCTGAGCAATTCCGACATTTTGTGTCGTCTTGTCAGGATGGGGCCTTGTGTTGGCGTAATTGCAGAGGACCGGGGCAAGGGGGAGCTAGCGGTTACATATTATGTGGCATCTGTGCCACTAGCAGACTGAAATGTCAACAGTGCCGCCATGCATCGTGGGGAAAGGCAGTTTTGGTCATCTTTAACGAGTCTGGTTGGCCTCACAGCTTTGTGTATGCCGAGAAGTGCAGTTTCAAACAAGGAACCGATAGCTCGTACCATGTTTCAGGGAATTATTATCAAGTCTCATGTTTTATTCATATCTGTTGCGTGTTGCATCCTTAACCTGCGCGCTTGTGTGTGTATACATAATGCATCCGTTTTAATTTAGCTATTGCAACAGTTTTAATCACTATTTGAACAGTAAATATGGTAGAGTTAGTATCGGGCTTGTGCAGCTGTCAGATAAGTACATCATTTAATCTCCCATTTACCAGAAGGGATTTCCCTTAAACTGTTTACTTTCCATTGCGAGTCACTAGAGGTGGATGAGGTGCTTTTACAGAGAAGCAGTTGGGCTGTTGCTAACATCCATGTCATTTTGCTGTGTTGTTTTTTTATATGAAAAGGTGTGTATACAGAGAAAAAGTGTTTGCATTGTGAGGCAGAGATTAAAATCTATTTCTTGTTATCCAGGTGTATTTGTAAACTAGACATACTATGTGGAAATTAGTTTTTCCATTATTTTGCTCAATTATTTATTTGTTAAAAACCTTGGGGTTTTCTTTGCTGCTGAGCCAGCAGTCGTGACTACTTTTTTTTTTTACCACAAGGGTGAGTAAATGGGTGAATATCACTGTAGAGGAGGGGGTATGCGTGTGTGCTGGGTGAACACTTTTCTTTGTAATGCACTGGAAATACACTGCAGCCGGTCTTTTGAAGGCTTGGTGTCAGGGGTTCAGTGTGTCAGATGGCTCAGCGTGCTGGCAGACCAGTGGCACGTGGCCCTGTGGAGAAGGCACGGGTGGCGGGAAAGTGTGTGTGTGGTGGGGAGTGCTGTCACATCAAAGTCTGCAGTCAGCTCAGCTGGAGTTTTTGATTATGTAACATTTAAATTATAAAGATATGGGCCCCGGCCACCGCCTGCTGTGTGCCAACCATTGTCTCTTATGAATATCTGTGTCAGACTTTATTTCTAAGTATGTTTTTAGCCCTACTTGTCAGGTACTGTTGCTCACGCTCGTGCCGTGAGTGCACATATTTATGTTTTGCAGGCCTCCACTGGGAAGCGTATTGATCCACACGTGCAGCAGCGTGGGACTTTTCTGCAGATGCACTTGACCCACAAAGCGAAAAGTCGATTTTATTTTGAAGAAAGTGTTTTCAGAAAGCATCAGCTTTTGCGCGTTTCACTTGCCACCGCCTCAACCACAACGACAACCCTGTGGGTGATGAGTGGTCTGCAGGGTGAGCGTGTGGTGTTCCGTACTTCCTGACTCTGGGCTAATAGAAAGCTTTTATCAGCGAGCTGCTGGGCTCAGACCGCAGAGCATCTTGTAAGTTCAATCCTTCCTGCTCACTGAGCTGTTCAGCGAGTGCAAGACTAGAGCCTTGCTGTCTCTGCTGCTGCCGGGCTTGCTTTTTTTAATTAAAATTTTTTTTTCTTAATTATAAAAAGCATATCTCAGTCCAGCATGTGGTTTTGTGACTTGCACGCGGTGTATGTGAGTGTAGTGTGGCTAAACCTGAGTCAGCATGGGTGAAATTCCAGCAGCACGTGCAGCTTGTTTGTTTTGGGTCAGACACTTTGTCTTGTGTTTACGTTTGGTTGAAAGCGAGGTCAGTGTCTGTGGCCCCGGGGGGAACCCACAAGCATCTGCTGTGTTTGCCTCACTGCCAGACACAGTTCTTGCACTAACACACACAGACATGGATGCGTTCTGGCGGGCCACCAGGTTCTTGCTGGGTGGGAATGTGGGGCACGTCACCTGTCCGAAGTCTCCGTCGCCTACATGCTGTGAAATTGAAAGCATGTCGACCATTTCCCCACTCGCCTTTCACCGCTGAGAATTTCGCATCGACATTAACATGTGTGCTGTGGGAGAAATTACACCAGCCTGCAGACTGGTTCCTGAATTAAACTCTGCACCAAGTTTTCCTTTGTAATAAATCAAAGCTGTAATGACTTCTAAGTATGATGAATGAAATTATATTATTGTGTAATCGTGAGCATTTGCTGAACCTTCTAGAGTCCTAATTTACAAGTCTGCCAATGGTTTCCCACCCTGCTTTGCACCTTTGAGTTAAATATTATATCTTCCCACTCGGCAGTCTTACCAGACGGTCCCCTGCAGCTGTCCATCATGCTAAATGGCATTTACAATGTCTGAGACAGTAGCTGTCAAAGGGGAGACTGGAGAAGCTGGAGGCGGCTCTGGCTTGCTCAGCACACTTGACGGTGATCGATGTGGTCATTTTAGAAAGCTATTTCGGGAATCCCATGTGTGTATGTGAGAAAGGGAGACTAATGCTCTGTATTGTGACTGTTCACCTCAATCTGAGTCTATTTATCATCAGGCAAATGGCCACGGCCGGTTAAGTAAACAAACGTATTGCTTGACTGGGTTTGGCAGCTGACGTGTTTTTCCTCCAGGCTGATTTTGGCTTTATGAATTTTAACTTATTGTGGAGAGCCCCAGAAGAAGCTAATAATGTTTGCAGTGTTTACTTGAGGAGTGATTCAATGGGAATCATGTGGGAACATGAAGGTTGTGCAAGAGCAAGAGGGCAGAAGACGTCACACCAGATGATACAGACGGGTTAAATATGAGCTTTACAGCTCTGCACATGGGCCTCCTCTGATGCTTGTCCCCTCTTTTTATGTTGAGACAAGCTTAATTTTCAGAGTAGAGTTTAGGCATGGCTCTAAAAGTATAAATACAACAACGTAGGTGTATATAGTGGAATAGGTTAGCCCTAAATTATGTTAATAAATTAAGTGTGAAATGGTCAAATTAAGTACAGATCAGAAGATGCCACAAACAAAAAAACAAAAGCAAACCTGCTGTTCTGGATGTAAAGTCTACTTTTCCCAAGACTTAAGCATGTTAGTCTGAAGATTTTTGTTTTCTAAATGTAGTGTCAAGGTCGCACACAAAAACTTGAAATCCCAGAAGGTGCTCCTGAGACCCAGAGGAGAAAAAAAATAAAATATTCTTTTCTATGATAAATTTAAGTGTTGAGATTGTTTTGTTTTCTTTTTTTTTGTTTTTTTTAAAACAAATTGCAAAAAGGATTTCCTTGTTCCCAAATACAAAACATTTATTAAATGAATAAATTATCCAAAATCAGATTAAACATTAGTTAAATACAAAAACAATTTAAAACATGAATATTTAACATTCAAATGAAACCTTTTGTTATTCTAGTTCATCGTAGCTGGTATTTCTTGAAGCAAGCAGGCTTTTTGGAGATGCAGACAAACACTGCTTTTTACATGTATTCTTTCATTAAGTTAAAAACAAATTAAGTAGTGTTGATCTAGTCCATGGTCAACATCTCTAAATGCTATGCTTCCATTTTTATTTTACTTTTTTTTTCTGGTTTTTACAACTTACAAACCCTACGTGTTTGTTTTTGGCCCACGAAGGACGACGGCCCACGTCTGGCTCTGCATCTTAGCCATCCTCATCTTGTTCTTCCTCATCTGAACTTTCACCCTTTTCTGTCTAATCCTTTCCCTCTCTCTCTGGACTTTAATCCTCTGAAAACTATCTCCCTGCTAAGTTTCCCTGATTTTAAGGATCTTTTCAACCTCTGTCATGGAGGTGTACCATGAATAAAATGTGACACAAACAGAACAGAGTCCTGACGTCTCGAATCTAACATTTAAAATTATGTTAATGATTATTTTTCCATACAACGTGCTAGCCAAAATGGAGGCCATTTTTTTAAAAGACAGATATGTAAAGACAGATACTGTGGACAAATGTGAATTTGGTGGGTCTCAGGATTTTTATCTTCCAGGCTTGGAGAAGGTGTCAAGGACCCTCCGTTTAAAAACCCTGTAGCTTTTGCAAAGCTTGAATTATTGTGCTGAGGGGAGAGATTGTTTTGTGTTCATCTTGCTGTAAGTCAAGAGTGTTGTTTATTATTTTCCTGTTTTATGTGTTTTGTTTTTTTTTTTTGTTTTGTTTTCTGGCCGTTATGTGGCTTCACGGGCAGTTGGGATTAATACACCATTTGATGTTTAATCTGAGGTAAAACTTTGTAATGACAAGATGACCAAGCTACTAGACTGCACTAAAATTAGCAGTAGTTTTTAATTCATTACTAACCCAAGCCTAAACGTCAAGTTAATGCATAAGAATACTCAGTTGTATGGTTCTGAACAGCATGGAAATGGCGTCTCACGTGGAACGATTATTTTAATGTTTGGCCTAATTCATGTGCATTTGTCTTGTTGAAGCTCAGTGCAAGGCTCAACTGTTTTTATCTCATAGTTCCTTTCTTATCGCTTGTGTAGGAAAATGGGTCAAATAGGGATATTAAGTCAGCAACAGTTTTATTTATTTATTTATTTTTTAAAGCTTCCCATGAATAATAGATTTCAATAGATAGACTGATGTTGAGTCCAAGCCTCTGAAAGCCAAAATCTCAGAACAGTGGTAAAGACACAAAGTTGCATCACTAACATGCACATCCACACTTTAAGATGTTGAAAATAGAAACAGACTTTATAAACGTATAAATGCTTTGTTTTTTTTAATTTAGGAATTCTGAATGACAAAGTCACAATGTCCTACTATCATAGTATTTTGATGTCTGGATACAGAGCTGACTTCTATTACCAAAGCAAGACAGAAGCTGAGCTGCTGTTTGTAATGCCAGCCGTAGCAGCAACTACAAAGCCAGCCACAGATTTGTGGTCCAAATGTTGAAAGAATGAGATGTAAAGCTAGTTGAGCGTAGAATGTGGGTCATATTATTTGACAATAAAGCAGTGACAGGATTTAGTTGCATGGTTGACGGCAGGTGGTGTCAATGAAATGAAGTTTCGTAGTTGTTGGTTTTAAGGCATTTACACACCCAGTCTGCAGTGGAATTTGTTTTGGCAATCAATCTTTCAAGGAAAAGTGGAGCTAACAAACACTGATGCATGAACATTAGCGTAACACGGACATGGTGTGCAGAGGTTTTTCTAATGGATGTGTAAATGAGGCTGTTCAGTTCCTCTTTGTACCTGTAACCCATCTATACATTAAGGGTTGTTTTTGGCAGTGATCAGTTTTCATAACAAAGCGGTTACGGTAACACCCTTAAACTCATTTACAGCACCTGTCTGAGTCATTCACTGACTCAGCCTGCCTTCGGTAGATCAAAATAACACCACCGCCCTGGCCTCACTGCCTCAGGATAAACAATTGGAGCACACCTTCTCTCCTGAGAGCCTCTGTACAAGACTTGTAGCATGCTGCCTCGTTGACAGACTTCCTGCCAGTGGCTCCGTGCCCAGCTTGGCCTAACAGTTCCTCTACTCCTGACAAGCTGCCCTTTAGTAAACCAGTTATGCAGCCCTACAGTCTATTCATCATCCCTCATGCATATACCCTCTCACAGTTTGGCAGTGACAGGCATTTATCAAGCAGGTGGCAGGTAGATGAGGATACATGACAAAACATTTCGGGGCACAAAACACTGTCAGGTTTCCTCCGTGTATATGTTCTGTAGATGACAGTTGGAAGGGAAGGTAGTTCAGGTTTCCACCCAACGTCTTTGTCTCCTATTTGGACCTTTTAAAAAAATAATTTAAACCAAAAGAAGTTTATTTAAAAGAATGAAGATGGACAAGTTTGATATAGTCTGAGAGTAAGTGGTTTTCGTGAGCTGAACGGCGTCTTTCATTTAAAATGATCAGTTATTCCTGTGTTTTATACTACTTGAGTCCCCATTGCTCAGAGTAAAAACATTTTTATCTGACTTGGTTGAAGTTGGTGTGCTGGTGTGTATTTCCCTGTACTCTTGAACCTCTTAAGTCGTATGAGAAGGATTTTTCATCAAATTTACTTGACTTTATTCCAGCAGAATTCACAAAGCAATAATTCTCATTTTAGCTTGTTTTCTAAATAAAATGGGACAGATTGAGATCAGTAACTGCAGCATTGTTCAGACATCGGCTTTATTGATTAAGTGTAACGCTTGAATTTGAAGTTTTAATTTCCCCCATGTGTTCAGTGATGTGGTGAAAATGAAACGAGAAAGTTGAGCCCAGCAGTATGCCTCAGTTAGATTAAAAATACCTGGGAGCTTTATCATGAAGTAGTTGAGATCTGAAGACGTTGAAGCTGAAGTCATTTGGTCTTGTGTGATTATAGTTCCGTTCTTTGCAGCATTTTTAATAATGAAATGTTCCTCAAATTGAGCAATTTTCAACCAAATGATTGGAATGACGGGCTGAAAATGTTGATTGAAGTGAGGAGCAGTGATGGGCTTGTTTTTATGTTGGTCAGGCCATAGCTATGCAAGAATTCGGATTAAAAGCCTCATGGAAATAAAAATGTTTCACTTAAATACTTGTCGGGAAGTTTTGATCTGATTTGGATCAAAATTTCATTCTGATTGTGCGGGTTGGGTTATACGTGCATGGAAATGCATATTCAGAATTTTGGTAGAAATGCACATGCTTATTACATTACTGGTACATCAACATCACGTAATGCAACACTTAACCTAAATCAGGGGCCAAATTACAACTTATATGCGATAGAAATACATGCTTGAGATAAAATTATTTTAAATTAAGGGGGACCAATAAATTAGACGAAGATTAGATAAAATTAGATTTAGTGAATCAGATTGGGTTAGGCGGCAGTAAATGCACATGCATTGGTGTTTTTATGTTAGAAATCAGTTTCTTCTGCTGTTGATTCTGAAAAGTTTTGACAATTCTGCTCATGTTAAAATTTTTCATTCCATTCAAACACGTGATTCCTGTAGACAAGCATTGTAATCGGAAAAGCTTTTTAAGGCTCATGTAAACAGTGCAGGTCTGAAAAGGCTTGTAACTCAATTTTGGAGAGAGTTTATGCATTTAAACACGGCTAGTGAAGCTACTAAGTGTATCTGGATAACAGAAACATTAGCTTCATTTACATGGAAAGCTTTTGATCCAATTGAAAGTCCAATCAGAAAAAAAATGCATAATTTGCATACATTTTTTTTTATTTTATTTAACCTTTATTTAACCAGGTAAAAATGTTTGAGAACCAGTTCTCATTTGCAAACAAGTTCTCATTTGCAAACATTTCTGGACCCCAGGTTGGGAACCACTGGTTTTCAATATTTTCATGATTTAATCAACAGTAAAATATAACTACGTATGCACTCATTGTGATGGTTTCTGTGGTGCTTGTTCTTTCTGCACATGCTGGAACCACTTGGAAGGTTGGATGAGATTTAGGAAAGACATGGAAATTGGCTGCAGCAGGGTGGAGTTACGCAAAAAGTGGGGAGTGTAGTTAAAGATTAAAGATTTTTTTAGTAGGCATGAAACAAGTTGTACAGGAAAACAATCTCATCTAGCGTCCATGTAAACATCTCAGCTGGAATCTCTAATCTGATTGATTTCAATCGGATAAAAGAAAAATGTGTTCCTGTAAATGTAGCTGTTTAGGAGGAAGTTTGAGGATAATATAAAATGAAGTGATTTGGACCCAAAACAGAATCTTCTGACATGAAATACAAAACCTGATGGACATCCATAATACTCAGTTTCAGACAGTCTAAGACAAACACTCGGTGTGTTCTAAGTAATGTGGCCAGACAGTAGATCCTTACTTGGTCCAGTTTTCTTATGTCCTTTTTTCCTTTTCTACAGGAACATCATCTCCAGCGGGCCATCTCAGCGCAGCAGGTCTATGGCGAGAAGCGGGATAACATGGTCATCCCGGTTCCTGAGGCAGAGAGCAACATCACCTACTATGACTCCCTCTACCCTGGGGACTACAAGATGCCAAAGCAGCTAATTCACATACAGCGTGAGTGGACTTTGTTCTGTGGATGAATGAGCGTGCTGTCCTGAAAGCAGATTAAAATGAGTGTAATGGAGCAGATTAGTGACTTCAGCTGATTTCGTCAGGCTCTGCTGGAGTGGTTTTTAAATGTATCTTAAAATGGTTTATTAAGAGCAATAGAGCTGATTGTCATGGCACAGCATATTGAGGGTTATAAAATGATACTGTTGCTGGCTTGATCTTTATTTGGTGGAGTAGTGTGTTGTTTTTCTGGCAGCTGTTCACCTGTTTAATGTAATCTGGCACATGTTTTGTTAACTTCTCGAGTTGTCATGTTTGCCAAACTAAATGAGTTTGTGAGATTACATAGTTCTGTAATATCAGAGGAAATGAGTTTGCTAGATTGCTTAGCTCAGTAACATGTCTGTCACAAGTGGTTGCCACGATTGTTTCTCAAAGAAAAGCAATTTGCTATACCCCAAGCGCAGACGCTGCTATCCGTTGAAAGCTGGAATGACAAATGTTTGGTCCTGTCAGAAACTGTCAGATTGATTTCAGGCTTTTCTAAGAGGGTTTGACAGTTTGAGATGTGTAGAAAATCCAGCTTAGATCTTTATTTTTTGCCCTTGGTGTTGGTGGATTTAGGTATCTGTGAAAAGATACTGAATTTTATGATTGAAGCTGACCTGTTGGTTTGCTGTTCCACTCACCAGTAACCATGTATCCCATTCACTGCACTCAGTTGACATCTTTGAGATGAGAAAGGCATGCTTTAATTAAAAGTGAGCTTTTCATTTTAAAGCTGATGCAGCAAATGCTTTGAGCTGCACATCTTCTGCAGTGTAAATACAGTAGCTGTACATGCTGGATGGCAGCTAGTTTAATTTGATTCCGGTGGTGTTCTTGCTCAGAGATATAATGCAGATAAATTTTAACAAAAGATGCTACCTGTGAGCTTTTGAGCATCTTTTTTAGGGTTGGAGAAGTTTGTGGATTTGAAGCAGTTTGATATGAAGAAAAAAAAACATCTAATCCAAACTCCATCTAAGGCTGAATTAATAAGCGTCCGTCTGATCAGTTTTTACCTCTTGAGTTGAATAGTTGGGTCAGACTGCTCACTGATGGCAGATCAAATGCTATGTGGCTTTGGGAGCCCAGCATCATTGCTGGGAATGGATTCATTATTGTTTTAAATGTCATTCAACTGACTAGAGACTTGGGCTGCAACGATTAGTCGATGTCGACAATAAAAATTTATTTACTCGTCGACTGTTGGCCCAAAAAAAAAAAAAAAAGCCTACAGAGTGAGACATCGTCTTCTTCCCTATCTCTGCTGAGAGTTGCACAATGAACATGCGCAAAGGAAAAAAAAAAACTACAGAGGGAGACATTGTCGTCTTTTCTTATCTCTGCTGAGAGTTGCACGTGTGGAATAAAGTCCGCCAGGGGAAAAATATGGTGGTGGACCAGGGAGCAAAATGGCGGCAAAGGACATCAAAAGTCTGAGATAACTTCACATTAAACTTACAAAATAAATTAAATGCATGTGAGATTTGTAAAACGGACGTCTGCAATGCTCGATCAGCTAAAGAGGAGGCACGGCGGACTTGCATAACAACCTCATGCAAGATTTCAAAGCTGAAAGTAAAATAAGAGCCATTTATAATAATCATGAGATAACAATCAGATTGGTCGACTTGTTGTTTTAATAGTCGGTGACTAATCGACTGTCAGAATAGTCATTAGTTGCAGCCCTACTAGAGACAACGGTTCAATGCAGATGGATGTAACTATCTGGATAAGCACCAGATGTTGACTGTTCATTAGCTGCAGTCATCCTTTCCTTAGTTATCTGAAAGAATAAACCTGGTGTAATTAAGCCTGATCATCTACACTGTGATGTCCAGCAGCTCCTGGTTGGACTGAACTCTGAAAGCTCTGTCACACTCGTGTGTTGTTGGGTCTTTGTTCTATGTTTTCTGCTGAAAAGAACTGCAGCAAAATGTTTTATTGCAGCCTATCATAACAGAAGTAGTGAAACTTCACTGCATAAGAAACTGCTGTTATTTTATGCAGCTTGTGTTTAGCTATATAGTAAACAGAACCTTCCAAACTCTTGATTATTCTCAACTGAATTAAGACATAGGCTCTTGGGTTTGAGTAGAAGTTTAAATTTGCTGAAATGTGGATGTTTATACAGCCTTCAAGATTTCCCATCTATTTCTCCTCATTGTGCGAGTTTTCATGCCAAACCCGATTTGTGCTTGGTAAGGCTGCACGATTCTGGAGAAAATGTGAATCACGATTATTTTGATTAGAATTAAGATCACAATTCTCTTGCATGATTTTTTTCACAAAATGTTTTAGAGCAGGGGTGTCAAAATCAAATACACAGCGGGCCAAAAAGAAAAAAACTGGAACAAGTTGAGGGCCGGACTGGTTCAGAGTTTATTAAAAAACCTTTTTAAAATTACCTTATTGCACTCATTGTACCTGGAACTAACAGCCTATTAGTTCTTGTCTATAAAACATTAATCATTAAACAAATAAAACCAAAAGCCTGTACAATCCAAATCCAAATTACTTCCACACTGCTGCCGAATGCGAACATTTTTTGGGTACGAATTCAGTTCAGGTGAGAGTGACTCGCCACTACCATTTGTGTTTTCATCGCCATCCATTTTAACCTCTTTACCGCAGACTTTCCTCCGCTTCAACTCTCGCCCCCTTTTTCCAAACACACAACCGCAGACGGGGTTCCTCCATTGAATCACGTGTTGTAACGGCGCTTTATCATTGGTTGAGGGAGGAGGCAGCGGCAGTTTGGGTACGCTTGAAAAAATCTGGGAGGAAATTAGGAGCATTTGTTTGTGATGCAGCTCGTGATAAAATATGCTTTAGAATTGCTGTGTGTAGAAATTAGATCACATGTACGTGTGAATCGTGCTCGGCCAAAATCCAGATCCAAACTGTGTAAAAATATGGATGTGAAGGTTCTCAGTCGTCCTGCACTCTGTATTCAGTGAGGATTTTCTCTGTTCTTAGTTTCCCTCTGCTGTCTGTCTTCTCGCTTTCACCTCATTCTGTCATTTACATCCTTGGAACAGAAACAAAACTGAAGCCTGTTAGCAGAGGAGACGCGTTGCACCATCTGTCTGTATTTAGTAAAAACAATGTGGCCATACTCCAAAGAAAACGACTCAAAACGAAGGATTTAAAATAAAAAGATTTCCTCTCTGGTTGTTAAATCAAGCTGTGTTGCAGTGTTAATGAAATACTTGTATATTTATGTGACAGTCACATAATGTATATGTAGATCTATAATGTATATTAGATAAAGAATGCAGACTGATACTGAAAACACTGAATGTAAAGAATTGGTGCTGGAGCTACAGACTGGCTTTGACAGCCAAATTGTTGGTATTTGTATTTGAAAATAAACTTGTGTAGTAGTACAGCCAGTAGTACAAAAATAAACAATCTGTCCATAACTGTCTGCTTGACAAAATTATGCTTTGGTTTGAGGGATAATACTGAAATTTAGGTTTAGTTGCTGCTATAGTTCATAGTGTTATATGGGATGTAATGCCACCACCCCTGTGAGACTGAAAATTTACTCTGGCTTGCAGCTTTCAGCTTGGACACAGAGCAGCCAGACTACGACCTGGACTCAGAAGATGAGGCGTTCATCAACAAGCTGAAAAAAAAGATGGAGATCAGCTGCCTGCAGTTTGAAGAGATGATTGACCGCTTGGAGAAAGGCAGCGGACAGCAGGTTGGTACTGCTCGTCTCCGTCCCTCCTTTAGCAGGTGTAGCGAAAAGTTTAGCCAAAAAGAAGTTTATTAAAATGTGACTCCTGTTGTTGCTGCTCAGCTCGTGAGTCTTCCCGAAGCCAAACTGCTGCTGAAGGAGGACGATGAGCTCATCAAGGAGGTTTTCGACTTCTGGAGCCGCAAAAGGAAAAACAGCAAAGCAAACTGTCTCATCCCCAGCGTCAAGCAGGAGAAGCGAGACGGCTCCAGCACCGGTGACCCCTACGTGGCCTTCCGGCGGCGCACCGAGAAGATGCAGACAAGGAAGGTCGGTCTCCCTTGGTTTGTTTTGTCATTTATAAGCAGCTCCGGTTCAAATTGCAAACTTTTGTTAGACTTCTTGTATGATCGTTGCTGAAATGTGATTTTAGTTGGTTAAACTTTGTTTTCTTCGTTTAAATAAAAAAAGGGGTCATTCAGAAGTTGTTTTGTGTTATGTTTCAAATCGACTTCAATAGAAGACAACCGACATTCTTGTAGCTTGTTGCTGGTACTCTTTTTTTTTTTTATTTTTTTTTTTTTTTTGTCACAGCACACTCTTCCTCCTTCATCCACAAATTTCACACAGTAATTAAATTTCACTGTCTTTGTGGCGCTCGGCCAGAGCTTGCTTTGCTGTAAACACTTTACATGCCTGAGCCATGACATAGACTGAAACAATGCTCAGTACCTGAGCATGACGAGCTTATAGAAGAATGCTGCCCATCACCATTAACATTCACCAAGAGCATGTTATCCACTTGTTAAGACGTGTGCGCCAGTAAAATGTCTGTCAGTGCAGATTATTACTAATGTTGTCTGTCCAAATAGAGGGAGTTGAGGCTGAAGTGTGAAATCCAGTCTGCTTCTAGGCCCTTTTTCCACAAGCCGCATTCTGCTGTGATTTGGTGATTTAATGTGGCAGAATCACTAAAATAGTTGGATAAATCCAGATTCTTCATAATATTAAATGAAAAAATACTACTCAAGATAATTTTCCTGCACTAAAATGGAGTTTTAGGATTTTAGGAATAATTCCAGCTGTGGAAAACTGACTCTGTAGAACTTTTTTTGTCTGAAGAAGCTGGTCAAATCAGGCAGATGCTAAATTAGTTTTTCTCCCTGTAAACCATGACAGTGTAGTTGTAGTAACACTTTAAAGTAAAAGCAATGAGGCAAATAAAAGGAAAATGCATATTAAAGACAAAAGTAAAGGTTTTGTCACATTAAAGAGCATCTCTATTTTCACAAGCTCAAAAACTGAGTAGCTGTTTAATGAAATGCATAGAGATTTCCTTCATTCTTAGAAATGATGCCACTAGAAAAGCCAAGCTGCCTCTAACTTGGCTAAAGAGAATTAGAATTATGGCAGAAAGAAGAAGAACCTCATGTCAAAGTCCACAATGTCTTCAGCCAGATCCGCTGACAGAAAGACCTTTAAACTGCTGCCATCGTTGCTTCCTCACAAGGGGGGTGACTCTGCATGTTATGATGTCTGACTTCACTTCCAGACTTCACTTTTCAGCTTCTCAAAATGAATATTTTCCCAATTTTACATGAACCACTTTTTAATTTTCTTTTATTTAAAACTCTTTTGATTTATAGTGTAATTCTGTGTGAAAACACGAACGCTGCGTGTGAAGTCAGCTGGTTAACGTGTTGCTTTTATTTGAAACTTTTCCTTCAACATCCAGAACCGTAAGAACGATGAGGCGTCCTACGAGAAGATGCTGAAGCTTCGCAGGGATCTGAGCCGAGCTGTCACCATCCTGGAAATGATTAAGAGGAGGGAGAAGAGCAAGAGAGAGCTGCTGCACCTCACATTGGAGATTTTTGAAAAGAGGTACGTCTGCCTGCAGGGCTGCACGCACTAAACATCACGACGGGAATAAAACAAAAACCAGTTGGTAGAGGGGATTCTCTGAAGGTAAACGATGAGTTACTGCAGTTACAAATGGTTTTTCTTTTGTTGGATGATTTTTATTTGACTTTTTTTTTTTTATGCAGTTTGAGTGGTACGAAGCTGCTGTCATGATCAGTTTGGACTGACACGTGCTCTGTTTCTTCCAGAAATGTCATGTCAGACTATGGTGGAGAAGTGATGGCAGAGGTTCTGGCTGAACGGGCGCTGGTGAGGCCGCAGATCATTCCCCTGGTCCCTCTCACAAACCAATACCGACATCAGGACCACATGGACCCCAAAGACAAGTCCAAGGTGAGACCACTACTTGGACCAAAACTCCTTTTAAAGTGTGAAGATTGGCCTCTGTGTGTGTGTTATGTTAATGAGACTGTTTTTGTCTTGGTGAATTTTTGAACACTAATATTTTAGCTTGTTGAAATTTAAGATAAACAGGTGGAAAATGAGATATTTTGGAAAGTAAATGCTGTTAAAGGGAAATGCGCTACATGAAATTTAATAAAGGCGTCCTCTGCTGTGTCCTCACTTGTCTCTCTTATTCTAGCCCGAGAAGACGGAAATTCCCCGGCAGAAGAGGAAGTATGAGAAGAAGCAGAAGGTGCTGCCTTTGTCATCAGGCGCCCCCCACCATCCAGGTCCTGCTGTCTTCAACGCCAAGGACCTGAACCAGTACGATTTCCCCAGCTCAGATGACGAGCCCTTCCCTCAGGTACACAAGCGCCAGCAGGTGTTGATGCAAAGAACATTGTTAATGTTCATTTGAATGATCTGGTGTTTATTTATCTTTTATTATCCCCAGTATATTGTGCCCAGTCCCCACATTGAGACAAGTGCTTTTTCAATAAAGTAACACCTGTTTTATTCTGACAGCAAATGATGGGTAGCTGGTTATATGGGATTACAGAGAGAATGTTTTATTCTTCCCAAAACTAAGACTGCTGCAGTTGTGCGACTCTGACATGACAAAGGGAATACAACTTCACAGATTATATTTCCCTGGATGCTTGTTGCCTGACAGCTTCCAGAATGCCTATAGATGGGAATTTAGTAGCTTGTCAAGTTTAATACAAAGCAACAAATCACACTACACATGCTGGCAGCATCATTTGGCAATTACTGCAATGCAGTCTCCCCGAAACCTCCATATGTCCACAAGTGGAGGGACGTTAAAGGTGATGAAATCAATGTCGTTGTCCCATTCAGAACCACATGGTGAACGTAAATCCTAAAACTTGGACTGAACTATGATTTCTTGTATCCACAGCTGCACTCAGGCTCTTCAGAAGCGGAGGAGGAGAACGACCCAGATGGTGCCTATGCTTTCCGCAGGAAGGCAGGCTGCCAGTACTATGCTGTAAGGAACACCACAATCTTTTGGTCATCCTCAGTTTTTGATGAAGTTTAATGGTCTGTAGTAAAGTATGATTATCACGGGGAGTTTAAAGGTGCTTGCATTATTTCTTGAAGTGAATTCATGTAGTAAGAGATATTTCCTGAGGCAGTACAGCCCTGTTGTTTTTCTTTTAACCTTAAATATGATTGGTTTTACAAGTTGAAGTCTAAGGTCATTCTTTCCTTGAAGGAGTTGAGATATTCTGAGGAAAATCCACAAGTGTCTCAATAAAAAGGTGACATGTCTGTGTCCAGGCTCGTCAGGATCGGGTGGGTAGTTGGCCGTGGTGTGGTCCCTGGGAAGGTGGTTTGGCAGAAGATCGCTTTCGCTACAGTCTCACCACGCTCACCGTGCCACGCCGATGCCTGGGCATGGCTCGGCGGCGCGTGGGACGAGGCGGCAGGTTAGTTGGCCCCCTTTCCTTGTTTATAGCTAATTGTCAGTACTTCTGTGGCCCTACCTTGCAGCTAGCTCATGTCATGCTGTTATATTTTCTTTACCAGTAACCAAGTCAGTGTAATAAATAGTTGAAGTCCAAGTTTTACTTACGAGAGTCTGACCTTGTCCTCTGTCTGTCAGGGTGTTACTCGACAGGGCACGCACAGACTATGACGACGTTTTCCATGGACTGGATCCGGAAATGCTCGACCTGCCTCTTCCAGCTTCTCCTCCTCCTTCAGCTACTTCGCGCTCACCGGCCACCGACAAGTTTGCCAGTACCTCAGAAACGAATACCTCGGACATAAGTTCCTCTTCTTTCAACTCTTCTGTTCCCCTTTGTCCTCCCTCCTCCACGGACCTCAGTCAGATACTGTTGAATATAAAGTCATGCCGATGGAGGCACTTTAGACCACGGACACTACCACTACATGAGCTGGACAATGCCCACCCTCTGTTTAGGAGGTTGAGCCGAGGCCTGAAGCGCCCGCTCTCTGCCTCAGCTGGGGGACAGCCCTTCGGATCCCAACGCCCGGCGAGGGTCGTCCCTGCACCCGCGCCCGTTGTTGGTAAGTATCAGTGTGAATATCTTCTGTCAGGCTGTGTTGTTGTGATGTCGGTAAAATTTTCATTGCAAGCAGGAAGCGTGCACACACACACAACACCTAGCACCGCATTTCTTTCGGCTTTGATCTTGTTTAATTGGTTGGTTTCTTCGTTTTAGAAAAAATGTAATTCCTCAGTGATGATGGTGTGAAGGCATTTATGTTTTGTCCAGATGGTGAGCTTCCCATGTTGTTGTATGCAAAGAAAAACCAGTTCTGTGTTTGCTGTTTTACACTCAATTACAAATTACACCAGTACTAAGATTATGTTGAAGTGATAAGAGGCAATGAGCTGACCTTGACCCTCTGGAGTCAATGGACGCACCGATTTACTATGATGTAGCAGCGAGACAGTCTGAGTCTGAACAGGAAAAACCAGGTGGTTCTAAGAAAAATGTCTGCAAGAAAGAAAAAAAAAAAAACCCACCAAACTCATTACATCCCCTCTCCTGTTGGTGTGTTGTTGAAAATAATTTAGTGTAATAAGTTCAAAACTGCCTGAGGCGATGCTGAATTTGATGTAAATGGTTGTTGTGTATACGTTGTTGGCTAAGTGTGTACATTATTTCTTGAAATTGGTCATATAACTTAGTTATATAAACTATAAATGTGATTTGTTGAACATAATTGTGGTTTTCTAACTTTTTCTTACTGGGATTTGATGTTTTTTTGTGATATTTTAGGTGCTGAGTGTGTTAATGCAGTAAAATCACACATGAGGTTGTAATGAAAATAATGATGCCAAGAAAAAAACAAAGTTTTTTTTTTTTTTAGGTGAAATATAAAGTAAATATCAAAATTAGTGAAAAACTGCTAATTATACTCGATACCACAGAAGGTTAAAACGCTCTGAACTCGGAGTACGGGTTGGTCATACTGGATACTCGAGTTAAATTGCTTTCTTCTTTTTTTTTCCTTATTTGGAGTGTTATCATGAGCAAGACTTAATTATGTGCAGCTTCATTGTGAAAGTTATTTGTTCATTTGATCCAGCTGTTGCATAGTTTTCACCTCCTCACCTCAGTTAATCCCCAAGGTGTTAAAGCTGGATCTGATGGATAAATTTGTGGGGGTGCACTGGATTCGTTGGTGACAGAGGCGTGCAGCAAGCACACAGACTAAATGCCACAGGTCGTGCAATTGGACGTTGCTTGTCTTGATGTTATGAACCTTGTTTTGATGTGCATGAAAAACAGCCGGCTATTGATTTCTTCCTAGCAAAAAAAAAAAAAAAAAAAAAAAAATAGAGACAGACAAAAAGACACAAATATAATAAAAATTCTTCCAAGAAAGCAAACATGGCTGTCACAGTGGTGGCTTTAGTCTGCAGTTAGTGTAAGCAGTGTTTTATTAGTATTATTTTGAATTAAATAGGAAAACGTCAGGCTGAGAGAGATTGGCACACAGTGACTTCCAGATGGAGATGTTTCCAGAGGACTAGCTGTGACTTTGAGGCAAGCAGAGACTGATGAGGAATCTGGGATATTGTGAAATGGAGAGCTTAAAGCTATGCAGGGAAAAAGTAAATCAATATTGCACCGAAGCAGAAAGTCACTTAATACCTTGAAATGTGAGAATAGACTTTGCAATCAATGGACGGCTTGTGTATAAAGACTGGAGAACTTGTTATCTATGCTAAATAACACACAGTTAGACAGTGTTTTCGTCCCACTTGGAAAACATTTTTTTTCCTCTAACCTGGTCATTTATTTTCTCATAATTCCACCTGTTAAATTCTGGGATGGCCAGTATGTTCAATGTGAAATTTTGTTCAATAGATATTTGATTTTTTTTTTTTCCTTTATGTGCAAAAGATTTTGAAAGTTGATGCTGTTTTTCAGGTAATGTTGATTTTTATATAAACACATTCTGCTGGAAGCAGCTTTCTGGTGAGATGATGCTTCTTGATTTGGTTTTGCTCTCTGCCAGACCAACTGCCTTATCTAGCCCAACATATTGAGTGGGTGTGGATCATTTAGATGCTTTTTTTGCATGAGTGTTCAGCGCTGCTGGAAGATTGAAGCAATGCACTATAAAAGTGTTGTTTACATTTTATTTAATAGCATTCAGAGTATATTTCCATTCATACTAGTTTATCTTCGTTTTAACGTTTATATTCTGGTTCTGCTTCGTCTGGAGCAGCACAAAAGACTGACATTCACACCAAGCTTAAATGGCTTTTAGGTGCTGTTTTTCGGTGTGACATTGTTCATAGGGACATGGCCCGTGATCCACCTTTTTAATGGATCATAAGGAAAGGGAAAACAATTTTACCTAATTCCAACAGGCTTTCCCCTCCCAGGTTAATAAGGACCTGTTGGCAGAACCAGACTTAGCATGAATGCGTCTTTCCATGAAGAGAGAACAACATGCAGTAAACGTTCTGTTTTTAGACCAGAGAGCCCAAGTGTCCAATGTTTTTAAGGATATTAAAAAAACAATTTCCAACCAAACTTGCCAACAGACCCACAAATGTGTAAATAAAAAAATTTAATGTTTGCCACCTTTATTTCTTTAAGAACTTGGTGTCAGAAAATGTTCTGTTTTGCTTTGACAAATGAAAGGAGTTTGGCTCCGTGTATCCAGGTGGAAAATGGTTAGTTTTCAGATCTAGTGGCTGTTTTTGTATTTAATGTGTACCCACATTCCGAGATTAGTAACCAGACTTTTGTCCTCCTCAGCTTTGACAGCTGAACAGTACCAGCAGCATCAGGAGCAGTTGGCCCTGATGCACAAATGCCAGCTGGAACAAGTCCAGCTGCAGCAGCAAGCCAACAGCACTGCCAACAGCACACAGGCCAGTATCTAGCTCAGCAAAGCAGCAGCAGACGGATGTGTCTGTTTGATCAATGTTATTAAAGTAACCCCCCTCCCCCTCCCAACAGATCCAGGTGAACAGGTTGGACCAGGCCAGTGCTCAGTTTGCCGCCTCGGCCCTTGTCACCGCCGACCAAATCTTGGCTCTAAAATCCAAGGATGAGCCTCCCCTGGGAAGCGGAGTCAATGGCATCGTCCCCTCAGGTACGGCAACTCGCTCCGCAGCCACGCGTGGGGCCAGAAGGCTCTGTTAAATTTTATGAAGCTTATCTTCTCATAAGCAAAACAAATCTCGGGGTGGTCCTTGTATCCATGTTTACTCATTGACTGAAATTTTGCCTCTAAAAACAATCTGTTTCTACTCTAAAAGCACATCTTTTTACTCAGAGCTCTTAATTTAAAATCACTTTTTACCCCAGTGTTTTAGTCGTGATTCAACTAATAAGGGTAAAATAATTACAGGTTTCAGAGCAGATCAAAGACGTCTGAACAAAACCTGCAACGACTCCATCCCACCTGTAACAGCTGCCATTTCAGGCAGCAAGATTGTGTAGATTACCCAGGAAAGTGACAAAAGAGGACTTATTCTGCAGCTGAAACGGCATCGGAGGTCTGGCCGTCAAAGATAAACTGATACAACCTAAATCAATAGATAATCTGTGTAGGACTTTTTCTTCTGGTATCCCTTTTTTTTATTTATTTTCTTTATTCTGTTGAACAGAAGTGAATAATCCTCATGGACGACCTTCTGCTTCGCAGTTCTAAGACAGACGAATTTCTGTGGAAACGTTTACAGCAGATGCTTTTTAAAGGAATTTCATGTTTTTCAAAACTTTTAAGTACTTTAGTTGTCAGAGTTCACCGCGCTTTAACTTTCTACCAGAATATTTATTTAATGAAGTTTAAACCTCACATCTTTAACTCTCTCCCGTCACCTACTGCTCCACCCTCCTCAGGTGTCTACAAGGGCTTGAACCTCTCGAGCACAGCATCCCCATCCCCTGCCGCCCCGGCTCCTCTCACCACTACCCAGGCGTCTGCCTTGCTCCACCCCTGCACCACCACCACCTCCAGCTCCGCTACCGGTAACAACAACGGCACCGCCCACCCTGCCAACGCCACTACCACTAACACCGCCACCACTCAGGTCCTGCTGGGAAACAACAGCCTTCGTCTGGGCGTTCCCACCGGTAAGCGCATCCACGCCCCCCGGACGCTGAGCACCACCATGTCGACATCCGCCTTAAAGCTCGCCCACGCAGCAAACGCCAACTGTCAGAAACCCAAGGTCGCTACGGCCTCGGCGTCTCCGCTGGACATGGTGCCCAGGTGAGGAGAATGGTGCGAACAGCAGATTAATGGAGAAATATTGATACTTCCAATATCAGATATTTATGTTGAAAAATCAATACTCTCATTAAAATATTGATATTTTTAGTCATTTGGGGTAAATTTGTAGTTTATCTTTGACGTGAGTACAGTGGTGGAGCGGTTGATGTCGTGTAGCATCGCTGCGAAGCTATAACTTGAAGCACTGATCTTTTTAAATCTGGATTTTTCTAAACACGTCGTTGTTGTCCGAAGTTTCAGTTCAGAGTCGTCGATACCAGCCTGATCTTAACTTGGTATAGAACCAGAAAGAAAATCTGTGGTGTTGCACATCACAGCTTAATTGACTCAAATCTATGTTGGGAAATAATTTTCCTAAATGTGTCGGGAAAACTCATCTTTATTATAACTGAAATATAGTTTTAAACAAGTGTTAATGTTATTTATTGTTTAAGCTTATTTTGGGTCTCTTGCCTGAGGCATGTCAGGAGAGTCCAGTAAATAATCAGTGTGTCGCAGTGTGTATACTACTTCCATGTAGGTTTCTTAGTGTTGTTTTCTCAGCTAACAAGGTGCTGAAATCATTCAAACCTAAACCGGTGCTGCAAAACTGTGGCTGACTTTTAGATTCAGAGGTGGAAACAAACTCCAGATAATAATGAGGCTCTGTAGCGGCTAGATGTTCATATAAACTAGTTTATTTAAAATGGAGGTTTAGTGAATTAGTTATTTCACAAAAATGGATGTGCAATAGTAAATTGAGCTTGTTTTAGTCTCCATTCTGCACCAAAAACAATCTGAAATGTATTCCCATCTGATAGTGTAGCTTTTTTTTTTTTATGTACATGCTTCAGTTCCTTCTTTGATAAACAATTTATGGTTGTCAGTGTCCTGCTAATGTTGTTTTTCTTTTTCTTTTTTGTTCTCAGAGAGAATCACGAACAAGACAAGCCAGCACTGAACAGTCTATCAGAGAACACAGTGGCCATGGAGGTCACGTAGCCTCTGGTCCACAGCTCGGGGGCAGCTTGACTCATGCTTCATTTTTATTTTTTTATTACCTTTTTTTTTCTTTTTTTTTTTCTTTAGGTGCTATGCATCATTCGTTAGTCATGAATGCAAGTGGTGGCTGAATGAGCAAGGCTGGGTTTCCATGGCAACAGTTTTGGGACTTAATTGCAATGCTCGTCTCATACATTTTTTTTTTCTCTCTACCCCGTTTCCCTGTTTGTTACTGTTAATAAGAGATCGTCTGTAAATTCTTAATATGGCAATTATATGTACAGTACTGCATATTTGTAAACCCACCCCCTTTCCCACCCCCCTCCCATTCTTGTATATAACATTACTTGAATACAGAATTGTTCATTTGTGATGTTTTGCACTCAAAATATAAAAAAAAAAGAAAAAAATTAAAAAGAAAACGACAAACTGCAACTGGTGCGAGTATGAGGAATGAAAGCTGTACCACAGAAATGTGTCATCACGCATGGTGCCGAACCTGCTGTTAGATCTATTTATTGTGCCGTGTTTACAAAGTCTTGTTTTTTTGTTTGTTTTTTTTATTTTTTACTACCCCCCCTCCCACCTTTTTTGTTTTTGTTTGTTTCTCTGGTGATACACACCCTCACGGTTCCCCATGCTGTAGTCAGTGTTTAGCTAGTCAGTGTTTAGCTAACTCCCCTCGCCCCTTTGTTTTTGTTTTTTTTGTTTGTTTTTTTGTTTTCCGTTCTTTTCAGTGTGTTGAACGTTCAGGCGCAGGGCAGCAGACGGAGACCGGTGTGAATTTGTTTTTTAGTCGGCATCAGTTTGTCAGTGGGTTAATCAGTCTCCACAGAGCTCTTCCATACATATTATTCCTGAGACAAGTAACAAAACAATGGGGATAAAAACTTCCCAGAAGACTTTGCTGCTTCTGACGTACCTAAGCACTATAGAATTTCTTGTTTTGTTTTCTTTTTGTTTTGTTTTTTTAATTGATGCTGCTTTTTTTTTTGTCCCCACATCTTTTACATTTTTTGAAAAATATTTTTGTATGTTTTTTTTTTTTCCCCCACCTAATTCCCTCATGAAATACTTCATTATTTTGTTACTTGTTGATCAAAATATAAAAAGAAAAAAAACTATAAGGGAATAAAAATGCAGTAACTGACATTTATCATTCCAGCTTCTATATAAATAAGAAAACATGTATGAATTGAATAAAAATTAAAGACCGTTTTCTCTACTTTTAAAAACCTGAAGGCTGAAAGGCCATGAACCACGTTATCGGGTGCCTTCATTTGGGAAAAAATAAAACAATAAAATAAAAAAAATGCTCTCTTCTGTGAAGAGTTTGGTACTGAACAAGGCTACTTGTAGTTTTTCTTTGTCTGTACCACAGTCCCAATGCCCATTCCAGTGGCCCAATTTGATTCATGACTTTTTTTTTTTTTTTTGTAGACCCTTCCACCACACATGGGAAAAAATCCTCTTGAATTGTCACAAAATGAAATAAAAATCCAGGGCATTATGTGTTTGGACCAGCATGTCTCTTTTTTTTTTTTTATCTCTGTTGTCCGTCCTCTGTGTGTCCTCTAGTGAAGAAGCTCGTGTCCAGCATGATGATGAGGAGAGGCCTCCTCCAGCCAAATGTTGCTGCATATTAGTCTGTTCTCATTAACTTTTCTGTTAAACTTTAAGATTATTTAAAAAAGTTGTTCAGGAAGAGGCATTGTCCAATGTAAGAGAAGTCGTCCAAGATGCTGAATGAAATGATTTCAGTTGCATTAGATTAGATGTTACTCCTGCTTCTAGATCATAATCTGTTATGGATAAGAGTCCGTTTATTTTCCGGTCTTGTTCCAGATTTGGGCAAAGAGAGAAAAAAATATCAGTGAACTAAAAAAATTTTGCACCGGAAGAAGTGATACCATCTGCTCAGATTCAAACGAGCTGCGTTTTGGTCAACGGTGAACAGAAACTTGTTGAATTTCCATCCATCTTTATATCAGTTTTATTAACTGGGATTTAGATCAGTGTTGTCTGCGGAGGGAAAGTAGTTGCTGGCACCGTGAGCTTAAACATTACTGGACTTATGTGAAGTAACTCCTTGGATTTTTTAAGTGGTTCAAATAGACTCAAACATACACTAATAAGAAATTATAATACTCAACTTTTGGGTGGAATGTACAGAAAATGAAAAAGTTAATGCTTCATGTAAGAATTATGACTATTCATTTCAGAAAATCTATTGAAACAATAGTGAGTATACCTCTGCATAAAAACATCGTCTCAATGTGTTTGGTGTGGTCTCAAGCCATGAACAGTAAGATGAAGAGGACTTTAGATACAAGCTGTCATTCATGGTTCAGACACTTCTGGGTCTTTAGTGGTTAATTACCTTGTTAGAGAACACGTGCAATTACTACTTAAATGTTTAAGAGCTGCATTAAAAACATTTAGAGAAAATCAAATTCGGTTCACCTGCAAAAATTAAAGTACATTTTAGGATCATTCTGGCATTCAGCAAGTCGACTATCCTGAACTTTTTTTTTTAATCCCCTCCCCCCCATTCTTCATTTCTTTAATTTTATCTCTGGGATAAATAAAGTATTTTTCATTTAATTTCTATTTTCCCTCCAAGTAGCCAGACTGTCTTTATTGTCTTTTCTAGTGTTTTTCTCCAGTTTTTTTTTATTATTATTTTGGACATTGGCTACCATTTTATTCCTTTTTAAAGGGATGATTTAGTTTTTTATGAACCATTTAAAGCCCCGTTACTGACCTTTGGCAGATTTCCACGCCCCCCCAATGACTGCTAAACCTTGTTACATACTCTGCGAGAACTTGCTTGTTCACAAGGGCACTTGGACAAAATAATTTTGTTCTCGTTGCCCTGGTTTGGGAGCTCTTGCTTTCGACACATCAGCTCAGCAGAACTTTGTTCTTGTGTGGTGTCCGAGAACAGTTGTGTGGTTGGTCGGACATTTGAAATGTTCATGTTTGATACGGAAAAGCGTGAAGTGGAAAGAAATTATTGCTGCTGATGTGAAAGTTCTAACGAAGTGGACGGGTAGTGTTAATGAACAGCTGATGGAGGACGGAGTTCCTCATGGAGGATGAAACAACCGAGTCAAAACTTTTCTTGCTCTTGCCACCTCAGAAACAAGAGTGAAGTTCTCTATTCTCACGGAGTATATAACAAGCTTAGCTCAGCAGCCATCTTGCATCGTCTCTTCTCGGAAATCTTCCCAGCCAGTAAAAGTCGCTCTGACATTGACTCTTATCTCTTGTTTTGTCACCTTCTCTCTTTCTTCTCTTGCTCTAATGTTGTCTTAATTTTCTCTTCTGAACAGTCTGCGTTCAAAATAATCTCATCAAAATGAGTTAGAAACATTTTTAAGGTCAAAGTTACATCGCACTGCTTTAACACTGACGTCTGAATCATTTAAACATCAAAGGTACGTAACTCAAGGAATAAACCTGTTGTCTACGCATTTTTAATTATAGGGTTATTTTTTATTTAAAGGCTGTTTAAATGCTTTGTTTCTATGAGAACTGATATAGTTTGACAAATATTTTTTACAGCAAGAAGATGATTGTTGGACACCTGGAGAACAAAAGAGTCTGCAGTTGATGAAGAGTATCTGAAAGTGATGTTCAGAGACTCTAAAACAAAAAAGATTTAACTCAGGACCTGATAGATGCATCTGGGCCTGCACTGTTCGCTGAAGCCTCATCAGGAATGGTCTCCATGCAAGGACTGCTATCAGGAAGCCATTCTTAATGAAGAAAAGGTTGAGATTTGCCCCATAAAGTCATAGCAATTTATTTTTTTATGCTACAATCCCACACATGTCTCCTGGAAAAACTAACCCTACAGCTAAAAGCTAATCTGAGCATTTATGTAGAAAAGGACTGAATCTTCAGTCCTACAACAAACTGTTGAACGTCAAAGTTTGATTTTAAAGGAAGCTTCTCAGCCAGAACAACCATAGCTATTTACCAGTGGTTCCTTTCACCCACGTAAACACAAATTGGGGAGGATAAGAAGAAATGACATTTAAATGTAAATTCAGCTTCACGGAGGAGGAGAGGGAAAGTCGATAAGAGCTGCAGAGTCTAACTCCCAGAGAAAGATTGCCTTTACCGTGCGCCTGACTTGATCGTATTTAGATCTTTTGCTGTAATTGCTTGTTTTCAAATGGGTAAAAGGAGAGAAAAAGTCTTATGAGATGTCAAAAAAGCTGATATGAGTCCTCTGAGAATCTGAATGCAGCGAGGTGGTGCATAATAAGACCGGAACCTGTGAATGGGACTCAGTTCTTGCTGCAGACGCAGAATGCTGCTGCAGAATTTCACTGCAGCAAATGCAAAGAAACACATTAAAAGTGACTGTAAGAATAAACTATAAGTTATTTCCAAGGTAGCTTGTTTGAGACATTTCATTCAGATTTGTGGTGCTGGTCTTAAATTAGCTTTAGTATTAGTCTGATGCTAAACAGGTCCCCAAGGCCCGCTAGGAGCCGTGTTTCTTTGGAAACAAGACTTTTTCTCAGTTGCATTAGTTCAGCAAAACATGACTTAGTTTGTGTTTGTGTGAAGAAAAAACAAGCTTTATCTTTACTGAAAAGTTTTCAGAAGGGATGAGCAATGCCACGTCTTGAAACATTCAGCCCTTGAACTTTTTTGTTCTATTTTCTTCTGAAGTTGCACATTAAAGATTTTGAGCTCAACCCATTTAATGAAGAAACAATTGTTTGATTCTTGGGCTTAAAACTTTGAATTTTTACATTCCCACTAAGAAAGTTGAACTGAAGTTGGATTTCCATCTCAGAAAGCTGGTGTTACCTCAGCAATCCTGCACTGAAAATCCAGTCATAGTTGCACTGAACTGGTTCGTGGTATCAGATTACACTGTTAATTACAGTTAACTGGTCAGTGAGGAAGTCCCAGCTTTTATGTCATTTTCAAATCCAAGTTCAGGCCTCCAGCTAAATCCTAGGAAGGCTCTTATTAGGGATGCACATTTTTTTGACGCAAAGATACATCTTTTTCCATTTGAGGACCAAATTCTTTTATTAACTGTTGTGATTAAATCAAACTGCGAGAGTTTATCTGCAGTTTGGACGAACAAAACCTCAGATGACCTTGTGATGCCTCGCTGAGCGTGGGACTGCAAACACAAAGCCCCGCGTCGATGAGACGGGCAGGAAACCTTGGATTTCTGTTACTATGGCAGCAACACCTCTGGAGCTGCACAGACATCTGGCTCAGTGGTGTCATCGCCTTCATATCGGCTTTGTATCGTTGTGTATCTCGGACTTTATGCTACCATGTGTTCTTGCTCTGTTGTTTCAGTCGTTAAAGTGAAACTTTACTATTTCTAAACATATACACTAAGGATTTCTACTCAGCTGTTTGCAGCCCTTAAATAAGCCATAAGCCTACAGATGTGTCTAATTATTTACTATTAATAAAGACAGAGCATTAGCTTATAAAATTCTATTCAGATTTACAGTAGAATTGCTTGAAACATAAGCCTCACACAGCTATACTGAAATGTGTTTATAACTCCTCCACTTTCTTACCTGATAAGTGTTTATTTTATGTTCTAAAGGTCGTCTTAGTCAGTGTTGTTGTGGGCATGTAAAGAATTTATTCACTATGTGCTGCTATAGTTCCCCAGGTATTGAGGTATTAAAACTACTGAATTAATTCTACCACCTTCAGTGATGCTCTAAATGATTCATTTGACCTTCAGACCTCTGGTGGTTTTACAGCCCGTGACATGAAAACAAGTCTGAGGGAAAATCTGCTTTTACTTCATTCTCCTTTCTCCTCTCTAAACATGTTTGAAAGGCATTTAAAACCATAACCTAAAACCTAAAGATTGTTTGAAATTGGCCTCTGAAAACTAGCTGGTTTTCTGAAAAACACTTAAACAGTCTGTCTCAGTCCACATTGACAGGATCAAGGCCACTTCATGAAGTTTAAACTGAGCATCAGAATGAGGAAGAAAGAGGATTTAGGTGATGTTAAACATGGTTTTTGGTGTAAGTATTTCAGAAACCGCTGATCTACTGGGATATTTTCTTGGTTCACTTTGGTCCCCTTATTACCAGAGTGGCCCAGTTTAACCAGCAGAGCCTACTGGAGTATTGCTGCTGACCATGTCCATCCCTTTATGATTAGTTTTCCATCTTCTGATGGCGACTTCCAGCAGGATAATGCACCATGTCACAGAGCTCAGATCATCTCCAGATGCTTTCTTAAACATGACAATAAGTTCACTGGACTCCAACGGCCTCCACAGTCACCAGATCTCAATCCAACAGAGCAGCTTTGGGCTGTGGTGGAACGAGAGATTCTCATCATGGATGCAGCCGACAAACCTGCAGCAACTGTGTGATGCTGTCATGTCAATATGGAGCAAAATCTCTGAGGCATGTTTCCAACACCAGTTGAATCTATGACACTAAGAATGAAGGCAGTTCTGGAGGAAAATGGGGTCCAACTCTGTAAAAGTAAGGTGGACCTAATAAAATGGATGGTGAGTCTGTTAATGTGGAATAAAAACTATTTGAGAGTTAACTCACATGTTTTATTGTAAATACTTAAAGACACTATTATGTTAGTCAATATTTAAAAGTACACGTAAACAAAATTATCTGACCAAAATCTTACAAAATAAGGGCTCTCAGAGCCCGCCAACACACCCACATAATACACATGCAGTTGAATTTCTGGTCTCAACGCTGCACAGTTCCCATTCAAGGCTTTGACCTGGAAATAACAGACTCCAGTACACAGAAGAAGAAAAAACAAATTTTTACAAGAGATAAGGTGCTTCTTTAACTCAAACTAAAAGCTGCCGTATCACCACCTAGTTTAATTGTGTCTGGTGTGCTTTGGTCCATAGTTCCACTCAGAGCTCTAACTGCCTGATGCCGCTGATAAATATTCTCCAATTACAGGGAAAATAAAAGACTCTTCAGGAACTATGAAGGCATAGAATAAGTCAAAAACAAGGTTCGTGAACTTTTACATATACATGTTTTCAGTGCATGTCCTTTAACAAAAGACCGAATCTCCTCCTTTGATTTACTGAAAAACCCTTTGGTTGTAATTGACTCCAGTGTTGAGCCTGTCGCCGTATGAACATACAGTTAGCAGGAGTTTCATGACACTGGCTGGCGCTTTGAGCAGGGTTAAGTTCTCTGGTGCACAATTAAAGCGAAGGAGAGCAGGACACGAAGACACTAACACACCCCTGCCTCATTATCTGCCAACATGTACGCTGACTTTATCCCTCCCAAACACAGTCGTATCTTCATCTGCAGTCCTGGCTTTCAATTAGCAGACAGAAGCCTAATGAACGCCGCATCCACTCAACGGACCGGCAACCTCATTAAGGCTGATGAGTCAGAGGGCGAACTGGAATGATGAAGGTTGTCTGCAGAGGCCTGATCACTTTGTTTGAGCGCAGAGGGTCTCTGTCGTTTGACAGCGAAGTATCCATGGCCGTCCATCTGTCCCTCTGGTCATACTGAGATGAAGGCTTGTGGGCTTTGGTTATAATGAATTATGTTAGTTGTTTTTTACCCCTTCCAGAAGAAACATTTGTGGTATTTTCCACCACAGCGAGTTTATCTGGATGTTTGCAGTAAAATATTCTTAAATATATCAAAAGTTTGCAAAGTTAAGTCTCGTCGTTTTCTCAATTTAGATAAATGTTTCTCAAACAGGAGTACACTTACCTACTGGAGTACATGGAGACACACCAGAGGGTACATAAAAATAACTTTTTTCTAACTTTTTATTTCTTTTAAATCTTTCTTAACGTCTTATTTCAGTTTGTATTATGAGGTGAGTCAGTTCAGGTGGTCAGGATTACAACACAGATGTGGAAATCTACACGTATGTATTTCTTGATCTGGAAAACTTACTGTAATCATGAAATGCTGTATTTTTCACTGTGAAGAAATGCTTTGTGATTTTAATTGATCCTTCTGATTTTAAGTTGTAATGAATGTGGAAATGAGTGAATATATCAATGAAATTTCTAATAATATCTAAAACATATTTAATATGAAGTTGACTGATCAGTTTCATGAATTTCAAATAAAAATAATGAATAAAATTTGATAATATACTTGTACTTTGCATTAAATGAAAGGGTGAAATTATGTCTGATCATTATTCTTCTATTTTACTGGTCCCACTCACTGAAGATTAAATGGTGCTCTATGTGGCCCCTGAACTAAAATATAAATGATTACTGGGTATTCGACTGAAACATTATTCCACAGGAGGTTCAGTGTTGAAAAATATTTTAAGAACCACTGATTTAGATGATGTTATGCAGAGCTGGTGAGCTAGCTAGTCATCTTCCAGTGTTTGACCTTTTGGTTTCATCATGATGTCATTAATGTTGTAAAAATCCTTGTTAAAAAGCTCCGGCTGCTCCCTCGACAACAAGCTAGAGAACCAGATTTTACTCTCTTACTGCTTTTATTTATCTCAGAATCCACTGTCGTTCTGATATATGCAGGATTTAATTCAACTTCAGAGGAAAACATGGGATTTAATGTTGGTTAACCACCTGGATTGGTCCAGTCTTCTTTTAAAGGTTGGTTTCTGCACAGCTCCACCGTTCCCTCTATAGCTTCTCAGTCAGGTTGAGGTCTGGACTTTGACTGGATCATTGTGAAACCTTGACTCTTGTCTTCTTCAGTCATTTTAGATTTGCCGTTGTGTTTGGGATCTACATACTTGCAAACATTTGAATTTTGCAGGTATGTACAAAAAAGCCGGCTCGTTCGTGACGAGACATCAGCATCAAAAGACATTTCAGAAATCTTGAGGTTTGTTCAGATCCAACGTTGCTTGCTTAAGCAGTGCTGCCATGTTTGTTTCAAAGAAAAAGTACTTTCTCCTGGATCCCTTTCAAAACAAAACAAACATGTTCAGTCTTTTTCTGCTTGTATGGACATTAAGTTTAATGTGTATCATGTTAATTGAAGACTGTAAAGTCTGAGAAGTATCTCTTGGGTTTTTTCCACTTTCTCTGAACCTCCAACTTTACAAGAAGTAGATGCTAAAAACCCAGTCGATGCTCACAGTCTCTCCATGAGTTGCCATCTTGTTATGTCATGTTATTTCATTTAGACCACTTGAAGCCTTCTTCTCTTCTTATACCCTCTCATGTGTATTCCACTTTCTCCCAGCAGGTTAGATCGATCCCTCGGTGAGGTGGAAAAAAAGAGTGCAGACTAGAGCAACATATACTGATGCACAGCAGCAGTTTAAGCTGGCATTTGGAAGTCTAAAACATTTTCTAAGGCAGCTTTCCACATTTCCAACACCAGGCGAGTCTGAGCACATTCAGTCCTACAAACACTGAAGCTTTCAGATAATGAACAAAAACTTAAATCGTCCTCGTGGGCAAAGTGAGCCGTTACAGCAGAAAATGAAACAACCCACCAAAGGAAAATGTAATCTAAATGCTAATGATGAAATTTTCACTGTTTTTATCATAATTTTATCAATAACTTAACAGCAGATTGTGAGGAACATCAGCCACAGCAGCTATTATCAAGGATTCAGGTAAAAAAAAAAAAAAAAAATAGATGAGAGAAGTTGGTTTTTGTTAAAAGACATGAGAGGAAGGGATAAACACGGTTTAGCCTGAGGAGAGGGTGGTGTGGCGTCAGGGTCTGTTTCAGTGTCAGACCGCTCCTGCAGCACTCTGGTTTGCTCCAAATCTAGCTCTGTATCATTTGAAGGCATCACGACTCAGGCTTTTACCTCACAGAACCTGAGGCTAACGCCAGAGCAACCAAAGAACAGAATTCAATTATAAACTTTTCATCATGTCAGCAGAAACCTTCCAAAGAGCGACTCCATCCTGAGGGAATCCTAATTTTACAGCTGCCCACATACTCCAACTGTGCAGAGCTCATATTGCCCCGAGTCCCCCGAGGATGAGCAGGATGAAGACGGGATTATTGGTTACATGAGGCTGCATTACATCTGTGTGAGAGAGAGAGAGGAAGAGAGAGAGAGAAGTTTCTAAATAAACAAGTTACTTTAAGATGTGAGAGATGGAGTGTTTTATTTATGTATGAGCTTTCCTATCCAAGCTGGGAGGGAAAATCTGAAAACATAATGTGGTTTAGCTGTTTAAACACATTAATAAATTGTTCTCTCCTATTTGTTGTTGTTAGCACAGAAGAGAAATTTTAAAGTAAACAAGTGTTACATAAGTACAGTGTTTTATGTGCCCATTAAACCTGAAATTATTCTGACCCATTAAAAATGTTACAGGTAGCTCTGTAACACCACCACACCAACAACAAAGAAGAAGACATGGAGCATGTGCAGAAACTCATGTAGGCGGGGTTTTCTGGGTTAAGGGAGAGATGGGGCAATAGACCCCTTTCTTAATTTATGCATATGTCACACACGCATGCACATAACCACAGTGGAAGGTAGAAAGCTAAGCTGTTAAATGAAATAGGCTATGTGTTCGTCTTTACCGAGGTGGGACGTATGCATAAATTACGAAAATCTCCTATTACGTCATCAGATCAGGAAAGAAGCGTTTTGATTGTAAACACGGAAATTAAACGGTGGCATTATTTACGATACGATACACCTTTATTGTCAGACACATCTGAAATTTGTCAGTGAAATCGCAAATAAAAAAATTGTGATTTTACATCAGTGTTCTGTTGAAACATGTTACCTTGTCGAAACATCCTACTGCAGGCTTAATGTATAAAAATTCTGTTTTATCTTTCAAAAAAATCATTAAGTTAGTTAGTTATCCACATATGTGTGTATTAATGATCTTTAAACAACTGTTAACAAACAGGTATGTGGAAAACCTGATGGGCATCTCTACCCGTTGCACCTCCTCCGATAACCATGAGGTTAGCCGCAGGGTCATCAGCTGCAGGGTCGCCAGCCAGGAACCCCATTCTTCAACGTTTCGCTCCTTTAATCCTGGAATGTCTCCTGGTGGAGGGGCAGTGGCAGAGACGTCTCCCTTTCACTCCCTGCAGCTGTTAGGTGATACCCCCTGCGGCTGTTGTTGGGTTTAGCTGTTCTTTCCCCAGCACCTGTCTATTCTCTGCAGCCAAAGCCAAAAGCCTTTTCTGCCTCCTTTGCCAGTTCTTTAACAGCTTTATTCAGCTTCCCTCCCGTCACTCCTGCATCCGTCAAGAGGCACATGATTGACAGCCCCACAAAGCCTCTGCATCCCACCTCAACAGAGTAGATGGTGGCCTCCCGACATTTGGCAGCCAACTTGGTATATTTGACCTTCTTGCGATCAAAGGCAGCCTCCATCCCTTCCTCATGTGGGATTGTGCAGATCTTGCATTGGTGGGCCAGACAGCAATGTCAGGACAGACGGATGTGGTGGGGATCTTTGTAGGGTACTGGAGTTGCCTATCAAGGTCAACCCTCATGTCCCACTCCTAGTCAAAGGAAAAGGGGTGAGGTGTTTCTCTTGGCCTGGTGTTTTTTTTTTTTTTTTTTTTTTTTTATCCCCACCTTCTGGAACAAAGTTGGTGTGGGTCTGCTGGTGGTGACTTTTTGTTGTCTTGTAGACGCCTCTCCAGCACCTCAGCTAGCTTTCACAGAACTTGGTCAGCGCCCCTGAGAGAGTGCAGTCTTACTGCCTGACAGAATATGTTGGGGTTGTGGTAACAGAGGTAACAGAATTCCTCACTGGTGGAGGTTACAGAGACAGGAAAGTGCGTCACTGGTTGCACAAATTAGGAAACTAAGCCTTGCTTCTGGAATCTTCCAAAGGTTTGACCAACTGATATTCCAGTTGACAACTCCCTCCCAAGTTGTCCAGCTTCCTTGTCGGCCCTGCAACACAGCCTTGATCTTGTGGCGCTCTTCCTCTATCCTCCGCCACCACCATCTCCTTCCTCTCCTTGCGGCTAGTTTTGGAAGCGAGGCGCCTCTCTGCACCCTAGTCCTGTTCTCCCTGCATGGACTCTGCCAACAATCTCCTTGCATTGCAACCTACCAAAAGGTTGTTCAACCTCAGTTTGGGCATTCCACTTTCAGCCCGTGGGAACCTTGATGTTCTTCACAGACTGATCAGTGAATTCTCTTAGTTTGAGAACTAGCCCGGTTTTCCTGCATGTAGCTTTGCCTGATGGATTGCAGTGGCAGTTGCAGTGTGTTCTTTCTGAAGAAACCTATTTCGGAGAGGCACCGAGGCAGCCCTGACCACTTCTGGATAAATGAGTTGGCTTTGCTGTCCATCTTTCTAGTTGTGAATGAGGAGCTCTGACTCATTTTCAACCACTACGTTATCCCCCTGTAGAGATCAACTGGTTGGCTTTGAGTTGGCTTTGGTCGAATCTTGCCAGGCCATCTGTTAGCTGCTCCATGACAGCTATTCTCATCTGTTTGTCAGACAGCTCGGCAGTTTATTGCCTCCCCAGGCTTTTGATGAGCTGAATCTATAGGTGTGGTCTTAAGATGTCACGAGAGTTTATAAATCAAACTAGAATAAATGTATGCAGGTGGGATGATTCAACAGTGTAAATGAAATAATTATATATATATATATATATATATATATATATAATCTATTCATATATAATAAATAAAATCAAAAATTGTTTGAAGAATTTATAATATACAATTTCTATGAACATGCATAAAACATATTAAACTTTTCCATTTATTTCACAACATGAAAGTCTCACAATAGTCCAGCTGTTCTCAAACACGGACTTAAGGGTAGCATGGATTTATGGGCGCGTCCTCAACCCCACTAGAAATTACGTTTTTATGCATGTGCAGAAAGCATAGATAGACCACTGTCACCAAGTCCACTTGTTTCAAGCAACTGTGGGCTTGTTTTTCTGTGAAGTTGCTTGGAAATGTCATCAGTTGCAGATTTTTTGGGCTTGTTTTTTTTTAAAGTTTAGTTGTTTATTTGGGCTTGTAAGGCAGTAACCCCTGGCTGCAGATTGGGACACGTAAATGAAACAGTCCTTTTGAGCTCTGTTTCCTTGATTACCACGGCCATCCCATCTGATCGCCCCTATCCACAACTTTACTTGACAGAGTGACCATAGCCTCGTTACCTGAGAGGCGAAGTATCAGCCTGATAGTGAGAGATGCCTCAGCTACGCCATCACGACGCCATCACAGCGTGATACCTTCCGCAAAATTACCAAAACACGACTTAGAATGGCGGTCACCCAACAGTTGGGGTTCTCTTTTCTTTGCGGTGGTTCGTAACGCCATTTTAAACGGAGGTTTCATAAAACAAATCTGTTCATCAAACAAGGAGCCATTCCTTTTATACCAGGTCCACAGGAAATTACTTTTTTCCCCCCCTTTTTTTTAACCAATCAATGGATTGCAGTGTGTCAGACTCCACCTTTTTGGGTTGGATCGGTTAGATTGTTACCCCAGTGAAAGGTTCAAAATAAAGGTAGGATGGGTCGAATATTAGAGCACCCGTCCAGTTTTCACATGTGGAAACAAAACCCACTGGTGGAAATGGGGCTAATACTTAAGAATGAATAAGGATAAACAGTGGACAAGGAGTGCATTGGAGGGCTGGTTCTGGCCTCAGGTGGGAGGCAAGTTGAAGGCTTTCTGCCAGTTTTAGTGTGTGTAAGGTGTGAAGTGAGTGCTCACCATGCAGCATGCTGGCACAATAAATAAATAAATAAATAAAAAAAACCTCTTATCTATGAGGCTCATTGGTTTTAATGTTCCATAACAACATGTGGAGAAAACAGTTTTCATTTGTTTTGGGTTTTACCTCAGGTCTTTTTTTTTAGATGAGTCAAGTCTTATTTTTCTTATTTTAATCAAAGTTTAAATGTTTTATTACTAAATGTTTTTACTGTGTTTACTCAGATAGATAGATAGATAGATTAGAGGTGACCGTAGGTACATCAGCCCAGCGGTTTGTCAGCATCAGGAGCCAAAATGCTTTGTGATTTATAAGTTTAATCCCAGAGGATTACATGGTTCCAGCTTTGTTCAGGGATAAAAGAAGCCCCAAATTCAGTTATTTCCCTGTAAAGAAGGAAGGTGACGCGAGCGTGGAAAATCCTGTTTGAAATGTGTGAGCGAGCGAGCATGAGTGAGTGTGTGTGTGCTCTACATGCTTAGCTGAATCATCATTGATCTCTGGCACCACCTAGTGGTCACACTAACCTTGTGCATCGTTTGTGTAAAAAAAAAAACTCGTTTAGTAACTTCATGTAGACTAAAACAGGGATCTTGAACTCTGGTCCTCGAGGGCCGCTGTCCTGCAGGTTTTAGATGTTTCACTGCTTTAACATACCAGACTCAAAGTGATGGGTCATTGTGCAGAACTTGACAACAAGCTGTTGGATCCATTTAATTTAAATCAGCCATCATGCCTGCTGAGGAGGCAGACTACCAGGTCACCTGAGTCTCATCCTGCTGAGGAGGCACACCTGTGTCTCACTGCCATGATTCCCAGCAGCTGCTATTTAATGACAGGGCGTCCTCCTACATGGTGCCAGATTGTTTTGTAGCCAGCTGTGGCAACACACTCAGACTAAGTTAACACATTCCTGAATCTGTTTGACCAAGTGATTAACTAGTCTGTCCTCTCTCTCAGTCTGTGATCAACCTGCCCAACCTGGATACCCTGGACCTGCTTACCTGTCTGACCTGGATTACCTGCAAACCTGTCCAATAATGCTTTTTCTGTTCTTTCAGCTGCTCAGTGTCAAAGTCCTCCCTGCCTGGTGCATGACATCAGGTGTGTTGGAGCAGGACAACATCTAAAACCTGCAGGACAGTGGCCCCTGAGAACCACAGTTTGACATTACTGTAAAAATTTAGAATAAACAATTAAAGAAATATATTAAATATGCATGTAACTATTAAATATAGACATATATTTAAGAGCTATAGACTTGAAACTTTGAGTTAAAACTAGGAATTGAGACTTGTGTCAAACTTTTAAGGAAAAAAAAACATGTGCAATGATCACATATATGTGGAAATAAATTTACAATTCTGCACTTAAACTGATTAAATACTGAATAATTTTAAAGATATGTATTAAAAAATGAAAGACATTTTCTATCAACATTCAATTTGTTATGGAAGCTTGATAGATATGTCCCAAATATTTAAAAACACACAGAAAAACTTCAACTACAGCTAAATAACTGCTTAAACTTTGCTGCGGGTAAACATAAAATAACAAAATCATGATCAGTTGAGTTTATTTAGTCAGGGTGGAGAAATCAAACGTCCATTTAAACAGTTTCTCTGCAGCTTTTTGCGGTCACGCTGCCATGCACCGCTTCAGAGCAGCTACAGTTGTGGTTTGTTAGTTATTGAGCAAATATATAGAAATATTTAGAGGTTAGGTGTCTTGCTCAAGAGCAAAAACCAACATTTGACTTCAAAGAGGTTTCTGATGCTGGTTAACACTTTGCTGTTATACTTTTTACTTCCTCCTCTTCATACCATGGTTGGTATGATCTCTGCATTGGTTAAAGACGAGTGTGCCGGCAGGCGGTGGCTACATGGATTCCTGCATGTTTTAACTTGGCTGAAGAGGCTGTTAAACATTCATGAAGGTAAACGTGTTTCAGGAGTTTGCTATTTATTTAATTAGATTTTTTCCTTTGGAATAAGAAAACTCACCTAGATTATTTTAACAATGACATGCTTTACTAGATAACACAATTTCCTGTCGTTTTTTTGGTCCAAATATCAAAGAAAAAGAAGTACAACAGGTCCCTGATGAACCCCCTCTTTACACCTCTGTTCATAGCATTTGGTCACATATGGTATTTTATTTTATTTTATTTCCAACAAACATCTCAGACATGACAGGAAAGGAGAGCAATAGAGTATGAACATGTGGGTACAATAGATTAAAGATAAGAAAAAAAAGACAACAGAAATAAATGATAGTGGGCACAATTTCCATTCGGCCTCCTCTTTAGCATACTTTCGCCGCAAGGCAAGGAAGTATTCAAAACGACGGTCAATACTGAGGATCCAAACAGAGCAAGGCTGGGAGGCATTTGTCAGATACTAAAAACTTAGAACAGAGCCACAAAAATAGACTAGGCTGATCTGGGAAATCCATAAAGCAAAGAGGATGACAGCATGGGCCCAGTATGCTGAGGTTGTACCTCTTAGGTTGTCAGCTGTACAGCATTACCTATTAATGTAACTTTTAACACAAATAACCTCCAGTAATACTAAAATCATGTTAAAGCTCAGACTACCGCACACCAAAAAGGAAAACCGACAGGCAGTTTCATTTTTCAGTGCTACAATTAGCCTGGTCTTAAGTTTAGTCACGAATAGCTGATACAGACTCATCTTTTTAGATCAGGGGTGCCCAGCTCCGGTCCTCAAAGGCCACAATCCTGCAGGTTTTTGATGTGTCCCTGCTCCAAAACCACCTGACTCAAACTGATGAGTCATTGTGCAAAACGTTGGATCTATTTCATTTGAATCAGGTTTGTTGAAGCTGTAAACATTGGAAAATCAGCCCTCGAGGACCGACTTTGGGCACCCCTGTTTTAGGACCATCTCACGTAGTAAAATGGATCACAGCTGATTAATTAATGGCCAGTGGCTATGGTAAATGGTGACAGTCATGATACATGGACCTGAATAACTTTTATTTATTTATTTTCCATTTTAAAATCTATTTTATTTTTTATTATTATTTCTTTTTCATTAAATTTCTTTATTTAATTTAAATTTAATTTCCCATTATTTCAATTATATTATTTCTGTATCAAAATTAATATATTTTTTTTTATTATTTATATTTAATTTTATTTAACAGTTAATTATCTTCTGGTAACAACTGACATGTAAAAAAAAATAACCAAAAAAACAATTTGACAGTCATTGCCTTTCCCATTAAAGTTCACAACATTTTGAAACAAACTCTCTCGTAGGATGTCTCAAACCCAATGATTGTATCAAACCTGTTCATAGCGGTGAAAGGGACACACACATCTGTTGTGTCTTAACGGGAGTCATCCTGTTATATAATGCTGAATTAATCAATAAAAATATTTAATGTCAGTTTTATTCACAGTAACGTATTAAAAACATGGTATAATAATACAAATTCATAGTCAAAAGGTGTTGGCGATACATTCAAGCAACCACAGTATGAGGAGGCGTTTCAGCCACAGCGATGTGCACAGAAACTGACACAAACACACACATTAGTAAAATCATCTCAAAACAGAGGTGTGAAGCTAAAAATGTGAAAAAGTTACTTATAAAAACATTAAAACTCTTTAATGTTTTCTGGATTATGGCAGATCATTGCAATAAGAAACAACCTGTTAAGTTTATTTTCATGCTCACTAGATTCCTGGTTATTTGTTGCCCATGTAAACATCTCAATCAGCTTTCAGAACCCAGAGGAGGAACCTCGATCTTACACTCTGATAGCAACCAGAAGGCCTTACCATTTCTGTTAAAGGAACATGAATAAACCCAGTTCCTTATGGTCCATGTCAACACCTCATTCCTAACCAGGATACTTAATCGCATGTGAACACACTCAGTCATGCACAAAAATATATTAGCATGAACTTTAAAATGCTGTAAGTAAGCATTGGTGTAAGTAAATAATTAAAGGTGTAAACATAACCTACCAACTTTCTCCATCGCTCAGATTATTGGCTTTATGGTTCGTTCTGCTTAAAAAAAGTCAATCAATAATCAGTTACATGTACAGTGTCAAAACACATTTACCAGCACATTGGCAGTCCTTACATCAGGAGCTCGGTCAGTTTATGAGTAATGAAAAAAAAATTAAAACACCAACAAAATGTGGTGAAATCACAGAATAACTCAGACGGCAGAAGTTATAAACATATTAAAACTCCTTTAGGCTGAAAGTAACTAAATAGTCATTTCACATGATAAAGTGTTCCTTAGAGTTTAGGTGAAATATTAAGTTTTATTTTCAAGTATGGGCCAGATTTACTGATAAACCAGAAAGAAAAGAAAATTGAGCCACAGTGAGACGTTAACAGTGAGAGAAGCAAAAATCTGGAGTGGGAAGCTTGAGGTGGAGAGAAGATATTTCCACTTGTCTGGGAGAGAAAACATTACCAGATTCTACAACAACCAAAGGCCTTCAAACACAACAATACAAAGCTTTAATTATTCATCACTTTGTTAAACCGGACAAAGCCGGTAAAATGAGCAAAACACACCATATCCAAAATCTCCAGTTTTGTTTTCTTTCCTTTTCTAGCTGCAGGTTGGATTTCTCCATTTGAGCTGTTGCATACAATATCCCTGCTTCTGATGGGACTGATGCTTAAAAATGTTCCTAAAAAAAGCCAAGAGGCACTCAAATGTGTTTGATTGGACAGAGAATCACAGGACATGTCCAAAGACTTCATGAGCGATACCATTACTTCAAAGAGAAATAGAGCCACCAGAATCAGCTTCTTTTTCCCTTCATGCTGAGGTCAGTATAAGGTGTACAAACTTTTTCTCAGTTTGGTAGACAGACTGTGACAATCAGCAAAACTAGCCGAACTGAGCAGCACTGAGCCGTAGAAAAAGATCACGAAATGAAGAGAACCGAGCAGCAGTTCCAGGCTGATGCAGAGTTTTGTTCACATGCTTAATTTTTCTGCAGTTGCAGCTTTCTGCAGAAACTGAAGGATGGACTTGACCAGGCTGTGACAGCATAGGTGATTTAGGTTATTCATGATAACACGGCCCATCCCGAAAATACAAGTCATACTATTTGGACCTCCTTTAGCTGTGATTACGACATTCTCTGTGGCATCGTTTCAATACGCTTCAGAGATAGACAGCAAAGACTCTCAGAGAGGTCCAGGTCTGGACTCTGTAGTGGTCAATCCATGTTTGAAAATAATGTCTCATGCTCCCTGAAACCACTCTTTCACAGTCTGAGCCTCATGAATCCAGGGATCGTCATCTTGGAACATGGCCGTGCCACCAGGGAAGAACAACCTGCTCATTCACTATGTTCAGGTATCAGCTGACTTTTTCTGGACACACAATGTTGCTGAACCTAGACCTGACCAACTGGGTATCCTGGGGGGTCTTGTACAGTAATCACTAGGCATGATAGCTGCCTCTTTTCTTACCCTGATGCTCCCTGCACTCTGGAACGGGGTAAATCTGGACTCATCAGACATGACCTTCTTCCATTGCTCCAGAGTCCAATCTCTATGCTTCCTCCCAAATTGAAGCCTTTCCTCCAGGAAGCTTCACTGATTAGTGGTTTTCTTATTGCTACACAGTCCCAATCCCTTGAGTTGCCCTCACATTGTGCATGCGGAAATGCTCCTACTTCAATTAATAAACATGGACCTGAGTTCTACTGTTGTTTTTATTCAACTTGATTTCACCAAACATTAAAGCAGTGGTGCTTAAGTCCGGTCCTCAAGATCTACCATCCTGCAACCTTTAGATGCAACCCTTCTCCAACACACCTGAATCAAATGACTGGCTCGTTACTAGGCCTCTGCAGAGCTGAATGACATGCAGATGACATCTGATCACCGATCACCATCATTCAAGATTTTTTCTCAACCACATTTCTTCCTGGAAGATAATAGTTCCCAGCTATCCTTCCAGTTTTTAATAATGCGTTGGACAGCTCTTTACCCAGTGCCAATGATTCTTCTTAAATGGACTAAACTCTTTTCTATGACCTAAGTTAAAACCAGGTGGTGACTTTATTTTGGACGGGCTGTGTATTAAAGACTTTTTAATTTGAAGGAGGGCAGGTAATGATGTCAGGCACTCTAGATTATCAGTTTACTGAGTTTAGACTTGAATTTGCTTGACAGGAAATGTGTTCTGTGATATGATGGAAGTAGAATAATCTTAAATTTGGTTAAATATTTGAATGTATGAGGGACTGTCAGTGTCACCGCGACCTGGACAGCTGCATGTTAAGACGTCCATGTTTGTCTGTTTTTTTTTTTTTTTTTTTTTTTTAAAAAAGATCTGATCTAAAGAAAATAAGACAAAACAGCAAGACATCACGATTCATTTTAGCTAAAATTAAAGAACTTTTTTTTGTCTTTCATATTAATTTCTGTTCAGATGCGATTAGACATCATCCCCGTGTTTAGTTTCAGGAAGAACGACTTCAGCTTGCACAGCCTGCACTTTTTCTTCTTCTTCTTCTTCTTACTGTTTTTAACTTTCTTATAAACTCCTTGATATTTTCCCTCCTCGTCCTCGTCCTCTGCCACCCAGGGTACCCAGGCCCCTCCATGCCTGCTAGGGTCAGCCCGGGGGTCATCAGGTGGGAAGTAAACTGGCACGGCTGTTTGGTTGTAGTAGGCCAGCCGGGCCAGCAGCTGTTGGACCACATCTGGCCTCCGGTCTGCCAGGTCCTGCCGCTCGAACGGGTCGGCCGTGATGTTGAATAACCAGACGCTTTTGTGAGCTTCGGATTTGTAAGGAGGCGACGAGGTGCGTTCAAGGTTCCACCAGCGACCAGGAAGAGTGGGAAGCATCTGTGGATCATAATTGGAGTTCTTTTATCTTAATGTGACAAATTTAAAGAGAAATTTGCAGCTAAACTCTTCATTGTGTTGTAGTACCTGAAGTGGGACCCAGTCTCCGTGGCCCGGATCACCAGTTAGCAGCTTCCAGTCTCCAACTCTGATGGCGGCCTGCACAGATGTGTCCCATATCGGAGAAAACTGGGGGACTGGATGGGATTTGGGCTTCAGTGTTCCTGACTGGGACATGTTCTGGTATCGGAATAACGTCTCTTTGGGCTTTGACTTCAACTTCAGTTTGAGCTGCGTTTTAGATTTAGGCTGAGATGGAGCTACATGAGACGAGTTCTGGTTCTGGGACGTGGACCGCTTAGTTTTGGTCTTCACACGTTGGATTTGAGGTTGAGATTTGGGACGGGATGTTCCTGACACTGGAAGAGAACCACTCGAGTGGATCTTGGACTGTGGTCCATAATGAGCCCGGGACTGGTGCTGAGGGTTGGTTTTAGTCTTGGGTTTAAGAGCGGGCTTTATTTTGGGTAGCGGCTTAGATTTTTTGGGCTTGGTGGAAAGATGGGTAAATGTTGACGGTTTCTTGATGCTCTTTAACTTGAGCACTGACTTTTTATTTAGTTTCTGCTTCAGGACCTTCTTTTTCTTCTTCTTTGGCTTTTTAAATGTTGTTTCTTTTGGTGTGCTCACTGCCAAATAAAACAAAATAAAACAACATGAATGCAGCGGGAAATAAAATGAACATTCATTTAAATTATGCAGATTAGAGCTGATTAGTGAAATGAACAAGACATTATCTGGTATCACTAAAATGTTCAGTTAGGGAATATTTGGATTTGGCATTCATGACAATGCTTCGTTATTTATTTTCAAATCATTAGAGCAACAACATCACTTTTGCAAGGGTGACCTGGCCAAGAGGACAGCAACACAGGTCATGGAAAAAGGAAATATAATTGCAAAGTACATTAAAATAGCAAAAGCTCATTTTTCCAGTTCCATCCAGACTCTGGGAACATTCAAATGATAAATATCACAAAGCATAATGGTTACTGTTTTTTTTAAAAAAAGACCAGACAGAGAGGCTGGAACCAATCTAAGAAGAGCCTTGTACTGTATATCTGTAACAACCAGGGGGTCTATCTACGGGAACTCAAAGAGTGCCAGTTGGCTTTGCTGTAAAAGTCCCAGTAATAAGACATGATTTGATTCTCTTAGATTTAAGTGCGGTCTTTGACCAAAACATCAGCTACATTGTTTGGAGTCCTGGGTTGGAGTTAAAATCTCTCATCTCTCTTTAACAGAACTTCTGCTGTCACTCAGCGGCAGTGGGAATGCGCCCTGAGACTCTTCCAAAGTTCCTGGAAAAATAGGAAGCAATCACACCAGCCATTTTTAATTAGAGTCCCTGTCCATTTGCTCGGAAAATCCAATTCACTTGGGGAACTGTAAATGCACAAACAAACTCTGATTCGGATCAAAGAAACGAACTCTGGTCGGCCTACATAAGCAGGTCTCGGTCCATGAAGTGGACTACAAAGCAAAGTGCAGGCGGCTTCTTTAAAACCGAATGGGAGAAAACCATGTTCTCTATGCATATGTTAAGAAGCATGAGATGCAACTGAAAGCAAAGTTTGTTCTTTTCAGTGGAAAGTTTTTTATTATACATGAACAGACTTCATAAGAAGTGAATACCTCAGCAGATGGGCAGCTCTAATCTCTGTTAGTTTACCTGTTGATCCCTTCGTTCTGGCCTCGTGCCAGCCCACGCTTTCAGTGGGAGATTTGTGCAGAGGGTCGATGTTGTGGAGGATCTCCTGACGAGGCGACTCCTTCCCCTCACTGATGGTGGGCCAGACATCAAAACCATCCAGGCCTTGGCTCTGAGCGATAAACAAACACAAGCAAAAGTCAGATGTGGGTTAATAAGAGGTGCTTTATTATGGGTGCCCTGAAACCTTTAATTACCATTGCCAAGAATAATACTCCTACATTTACCTCACAGGTATAAATCATAATTATTTTCCTGTTTCAACAGAGACTTTCAGGATTAGTCAAACATTGTATAGATTTGCTTTTCTGATTTGACAATAGAAATTTACCAGCATCAAGCCAACAGAGCTATTTGGAGCTATATGTTAATCTTTGCCTGAACCAAAATGCAAAGTGTTTATGAGGCCAGTGTTTAGAAATTCTGGACTTACAATAGGACACAAGCCTATCTTTTCCCATGGTAGTAAAATCTGGACAGTTTTATGCTCTAATGTTGGTAAAGATGAAGGTTAAAACTGAGATGCTTGTACACACTAGTCCAAAATGAACTGAGAACTTGCATTAGTACTCTAGGTGGAAAAGAATTGCATTCATTTTAAAGTTGGTTTAAATCCTTTTTTCTGAGGTGTTTAAACTTTATTGCTCCAGTTTCACTCTGAGACACAAAAAAAAAAGAGGCTGGAAAGGAAGTTCGGTTCAGTGAGAACCGCAAACCGGTTCATAACACAGAGATTCAACTAAATAAAAAGACAGAAATGTGTTCAGAGGTTTAAGAAGAGGCAGAAAACAGTTATATAAATCCCAGTATATGTTGTTCTAAGCCAGTGCTGAGTGTCTCTGACCTGGCTTATGTTCCCCCCTGCCAGTCCCACCAGTGTTGGGAACCAGTCAGTGATGTGGAGAAGAGCTTTGGAGACGCGTCTCCTGCGTCTCAGCAGAGGACTGTGTACAAACCCCACTCCACGGACTCCCCCCTCCCAGTACGTACCCTGAAAACACAACCAGTACGTTTAACTTCAGTTTTCTCACACAATTTCTGTCTTAATATCACAGTTTGTCCAAACAGAAACCTTGTAAATAATAGTTACCGATTATAGGTTTATATCTAGTTTCTAGAAAAGTCACAGTTCCACAGCAAATTATGTACAAATCTAAAATCATGAACTTGTAACTAAGTATAGTATGGACATCTGAGGTCAGAATAAATAAAAAAACACTTGCATGTTGCAGAAAAAACAGCTTTATTTCTACCTTTCTGCCTCGTAGCGGCCAGTTGCTCCCGCCTGTGAATGGCTGGGCGCCGTTGTCAGTGGAATAAATGATTACACTGTTCTTGTAGTATCCGTGTTTTCTGAGGGCGTAGGTGACATTTCGGACCGCCTCATCCACTGTGGACACCATGGCGGCAAACTTTCTCCTGGCTACATTAGTCATGTCCCGGTAGGGGTAGATGTAGGACTTGGGAGGCTGTAGAGGAGTGTGGACGGCCTGGAGGAAATCATTTGTAAAGTTTCTCTACATTTTTTGTATTTTACAGCTTTATGACTGTCTACATCTGGGATTTTTAATATCTACACATAAACATAAATAGGATGTCAGACTGTACTCAACCCATTTTCTGACAAGCAAAGCCTATTGACAGACTAAAACGGGGGTAAGACTCATGTTCCAGGTGTTTCTAAGGAAGCGTTTATTGATGATCCACTGACACTGATACCTGGAGGGAAAGCAGCAGGAAGAGCGGCCTGTCAGAGGGGTTGTGACTCTCCAGGATCTTGCGAGCTTTCTGTGTGAACAGCGTTGTGGAGTATTTTCCTTCCTGGCCCCATGCTACACCTTCACCATCATGGAGATCGTATCCACACAACCCTGGACCATCACAGGAACCATAGCTACACACAGACGCAGAGGAAGAAAGTAAAAAAGGTGAGAGAGCAGGTAAACCAGTGTGATGTGTAGATCTGGTTTATGTTAACTTGATGATTTTGTAAGAATAATCATGATGTACCTGTAATAATCCACACTTCCTGTTAAGGAACCAAAGAAAGAGTCAAAACCTTTTCTGGTGGGCAGACATGCTTTCCTAAAAAGAACAACAGAAAGAAAGACTGAGTCATATTAAAGGTCGAATGAGCAGGTTTTTTTATGTTGATTATTAAATTATCCTTTTTTCTGTCTGTAATTGGTATTTCTTTTGGGATCTTAGTAATTAACATAAACAAGTTTGCTATGAATCAGTCCAGTTTTGATGGACAGGGTTCGGGGTTCTTAAGGAGTCTGATGTGTATGTGTTATGTATATTACTGTTACCTTCTAACATGTGCAACAAGCACATGTGTTATAGCACAGTGTTTCTTAATCCTGGTCCTGGGGGACCACAGCCCTGCATGATTTTAGAGGTGTCCATCTTTACCACACCTGACTCAAAGGAACAGCTTGTTAGCCGGCTTGCAAAGAACTTGACAAGCAGTTCAATCAGTCTGAGTCAGGACAGAACTAAAACATGCAGGGCAGTGGTCCCTGAGGACCAGGATTGAGAAACACTGGACTAAATAAAACTTTTTATTAAGAGACACTCAGAGATCAAGGTGCACACAGTTTGTGGCTCCACCTGTGGAAGAATTCTGCACCCCCAATGACAAAAATATCCCTTTTTGTTGTGGTACAACACTGTGTGCACCAGAAACAAACATGCAGACAGAAAGACCAATTATCTGAATTACCTAGAATTACCTGAAGGACTATTTCTGTATCTTATCAGGGGCTTTTCCCATAATTGGGGCAAACAAATTAACCCCTTGTTTATTTAGATCTACTTTCTGAAACCACGCAAACACCAGGAGGTCCTGCCTCACCTGTAGAAACCCAGGTGCCACTTGCCGACCATATGTGTGGTGTAGCCGGCCTCGCGGAGCCTCTCAGGCAGAGTGTCCATGTGGGAGGGCAAACAGCTGGGCTGGCTGGGCCTGATGATGGAGTGCTGTAATCCTGTGTGGATCTGATATCTCAAAGAACAAAAAGGACATTTAAGTGGGATTACTTAATCCTCACAGCAGTTACTGCCTAATTAATAATCATATAATTTAGAGCAGCCACCTCCTTTTGATGCAGAACCCCAGACTCTGGTCAGTCGCTACATCTTCTGTTTCACCATTAGTTCATTCTGGTCACTTCTTGTGTTTCCTTAGCCTGATTTTATTCTCTGACAATCAGCAAAGTCTTAAGAGTATATTAGAAATATTTACTACATGGAAATGACTAACTTTATCTCCATTTCACCTTGGCTTAATAAAATGTTGCTTGTTCTGCCAGGTAGGTCAAAGAGAGGAAAACATAATTACTGGTTTAAACATTATTAGTAAGAAGTAAAAAGGAAATACTAATGAACTGTGTTTGGGGACATTTTTTAAAGCATTAACTTTTATTTTTAGAAAGAATCATTCATCTAAACATTACAAAAATCAAAGAAAAGACAAATAAATGTGGATGATTTTAGCAAAGTTTGTGTCCCTCTAAGGATAAAATGTTCTAGTTAAATTAGCTGGTTGCAGTTTGAGCAACTAGATGTCACTATATCAGTACTCAATCAATAGTTTCATGTCTTTTGATAACATAAAACTAGTGATTAAGACTGTAAACTAGATTTTAAAATATTTAAATCTCTGGTTTGTATTAAAATATTTTATATTTAATATTTATTAAATGCTTTACTGTTTGGTAGAGCAAGTTTTTCAGTGGTTGTAATGAACCTCATTAAATACTTGTGGAAGTAAACCTGCCTGAGTCATCTCCAGTACTTGGTTTGAGTATGTAATACCAAACGAAAGTGTTTGTTATCCTGCTACGATTTCAAGTTTTGACCACTTAACTATCATTACAACACTACCAGTCAAAAGTACCTGCATGTATCTGTTGGATTTAATGGGAAAGTGTGTCCAGTAATTAGACTTTTAATGTATATTACTAAGTGTTATCTTAACCACTTATTAAAAACCAACAAACAAAACATAGATTATTATTATTATTGTCCCATGGAAATGAAAAAATGCTTTTTTTTACCGCATTAGATTTGCCTGCTGTGTGTTAAATCTAATACCTACTGGATGTATGTGTGTTCTATAGACATGTAACTTGATTATCTTTCTGTAATGGACTATTGATTTGTCCAGAAATGTGGAGACGTAACACTGCGTGCAGCAGACTGAAGCATCATGGTAATCTAGAGTTACATATTAGTCACGGTTGACAGCTAGAATGTAAAACAGGAGGCCAGTAAAGAGGCGGCTGTACCTTCCAGTGATGAGCTGGCTGCGTGATGGCGTACAGATGGGTTGAACATAGTAGTTCTCCAGCTTTACCCCCTCTGCTGCCAGTTTGTCCAGAGTCGGGGTCTTGATGGTCGGGTTGTGGTAGCCGATGTCGTTGAAGCCCTGTTAACAGATTGATGAGGATGATGAAGGTTCATCCTGTCTGTAGTAATCACATCACCGTGAAAGCTTTACACTGTCCCGACTCTTCTCCAGATATTTCAACCCTCCTGTATGGTGATTTGTAATTACAGTTCAAACCAGAAGGTGGTCATGTGATCAGGTCCAGGTCTTTGCTGCTCAGTGTGAGGCCTATAAAACATTTTCCCATACCTGATCATCGATGAGGATAAATATGATGTGCGGCTGACTCTTCTTCAGTGGTGTCTCATTTTTCTGAGCGTGCCTGACGTTCTGCTGCTTTTTCGGGTCTGGTTTGGACCGATGTGCTGACAGGAAGCCCAGGTCAAGGAACAAACTCAGCACAGTCAGGGCTGTAGCAGCAACCTGCATCTTCACAACACAAATCCTACAAGAAAACAAATAAATGAATAAATAAATAAAGATATAAACAATGCAGTGATAAAAGTCTGTGAAAAAAGGCAGAAAAAAAAGTGGAGCTCAAAAATGTTTGAGTGGGCACAGTTTCACACGAGCATGCCACCGCTGAGGCGCTGACTGTAGATCATAAAACCACATTTGAGATGGACTTGCCAAGTTGGCTGTAGCTGTGATCTGAAACACATCCATCTGGTGGAGTGAGAGCTGAAACTCTGAAGAGGGCTTCTTTACCATTTACAATCGCTGGAACAGAGCAGCAGCCATAAAAAGTGATGAAAATATTATTAGAGCAGACACAGGGCAGCTTCTACGTGTAGGATAAAGACTGCAGACACTACTGTTTGATCATTTGTGTTTGATGTGGTAAAAGTTGTCATTGCCGGGAAATATTTCTTTGGGGAAAAACACACATACAAACACAAAAACACATTCCTTTTCTAGTACTGACTGTGTTTATAGCTTGGAGGCAGTAACAGCTGATTGCTCAATCAGTCATTTTAGCTCAATGTTTGGGTCATCAGAACTGCAAAAACCTCCTTGAAAAAGAGTAAACACTTGATGAATTTATTCACCTTTTTTAAAAAAAACACAACTCTAAAATGCATCACTTAACAATGATGCAAACACAACTTTTGCAGGAAAGGTTTTCTGTTTCTACTTTCCCTTTAAAAATACTTCAGAAGTGTTCTGTTACACCTCAGTGAGAGGACACACTTTTTATTTCTTAAAAAAAAATCTTGTGTGGTGTCAAATGGCACTGGAAAATTAATCTTTTCCCAGGTTTATTTTCCTTCATTCATAGTCATCACCATCACAGCTTCGTATGAGCATAGCCCATTTCCTAGTTTTACTTGTTAGGGAATTCTTGGCCAGGTTCACACTAGTCACAGACCCAAATTCCACCATAACCATATAAATGCATACCATCAACCGTTGTTAAGCTGTAGTTCAGCTTGTGTTTAGTAGCTTTCACAGCCACCTCTTGTTCAGACAATTCTTTGCTGCATGGACCTGCAAAAAGCCATGCAAATAAGGACAAAAACCCAGAAAGTTGAGGAATGCACTTAGTTGGACTGAGGTTGTACTATGTAACCGGTGGATTCCATAAGCAGTTTATTAAATTTAACATGTATCCAACATTAAGTGAGTCCAATTTAAACTTTTGTTACTATTTAAACTTATTTTAGTGTACAAACTAAAGTTTATAATCACTCTTAACTGATCCACTTATTATCTATGCATTCAGAAAAATCTGTGAAATCCTATTTTAATAGCTCAGATTGTCTCAAGGACATGTCCTCAACTACCTTAACAAACAAGATAAATACATAATTTACAATTAAATTAAATGGAGCAAGTTTATTTTTATCTGTATAATCTTTGTTTAAAATTCAAAGCCAAGAGCGGCATGTTGTGTTGATTTTATATACAAGCATGATGAAAAGCAGCTGCCTCAGCCTGAATGAAGACCATACTGAGCTGGTATCCAACTGCTGGACAGATACTGGTGTAAGAGGAAACAGCTCATCCATTCACACACACACACACATTCCTGGATGTGTGTGTGTGGGCAAAAACCCCTTTTTCTGTGATAGCTTTTAGTGTTTTGGTTCAGTTTTCTTCAAGTTTGTTTAGATGAAGTCTTCAGTCTGCTTTATCAAGAGAATGAATCCTATCAAAATGTGCTAATAATTATAACAATAATAATAATAATAATAATAACAAGACATATATCACAATTTATCCTGGTGAAGAGACATTCAAACAGCCCCATCCTGTAAAAAGAAAATCCCAGAACATTTCCACAAGGATGCACATTTACTTCTCACATCAGCTGTTATTTCAAAGCCAGGCCTGAATCAATACCTCGATAGGATCAATGAGAATGAACGGCTCTTCTTCCCCTTCTGTCTTCTTCCTGTCCGCTACGGTTTATTTCATTCTCAGCACCTCCACTCCTTCTTCGGTTCCGAGAAAGTTTGATTTGTGGAAAGTTTGTGAAAGACGCCGCATGTCCTCAAGTTTTCTCCAAACCCTCCTTCCTTCAGCCTGAGCGCCGATGAAATACGATCAAAGTCAAGCTCAAACCAAACACGCTCATAGCGACGCTGCGGCCTGCCAAATTAAAACAGACAAGCTGCAACTTTTTGAGGGGTTACACCTCTACTGATATTTGAATCGTTGTGATTGATCAAATTATGTTGTACTTTCATTGGAGAATACAAATTCTGGGGCTGATAGGAGTAACAGAGGACAGCAAATAGAAAAGCCAAGAATGAATTAAAGAAAATGAGATGTGTATGAAAGGTAAAAAATGATAGCAAATAGGCCTATAATCAAACCCAAAACTGAAAAACGAACAATCAGCTGCTAAAGAAACTTAACAGCAAGCATCCTAAAACTTCTGTAAGAAAACAAAGCAGAGGATAATCAGGAGCACCTACTAGAACACAAACTGAGGAATGCAACACCAGCAAAAAACATTACTGCGGCTATTTTTAAATCTAGTTTTAGCATGGTTGTTTTATTCATTTTTTACAAACATGTTCTAGAGTTTAAATACCTAATCGTTATTTTTTTAAATTAAGTTATGAAAAGATTGACCTTCTCCATCAAAATCATGCTCAGCTGACATTTTTTTTAGTAAAGGCAAAAAGCCAACAAAATGACAAATTTACGGTCAGATTCATTGTAAAGAATCTGACTGTAGATCAAACAATACTGTCATTAATATCAAAATCATAAAATCAATATTCAGGATTTTATGCCTTTTAATTTCAGTTTTGACTGATACTATCCATGAGAGAATTGGTGATGAAAAATGCTAGGTCACTTAGCAGACGTTAGCTGACATGTTACCAAAGGGATTTAGCCATTTAAGCTCATTGGCTAACTGTTGTTGTTAGCTTAAACGCCTGCTATAAATTAAATCAACTGGAAATAAATAGTTTTCCCAAAGGGAAATCCTAAACACAAAGTAAACAAAATGAAAAAAATTATAAGTAAAAAAAGTATTTGGGGGCTGAAGGTTTTTGTGTTGGAACTAGCTAGGTAGCCAAGCTATTTAGCTTGTTGGCCTGGCTACATGCCATCTTACTAAAACTGTATTAAACCTTTACATTTTAATGCCTGACATTTCTCTTCTTTTAGTGTGTTTTTCTGTGAACGTAAGAATCTCATGAATAAAACAATGTTGATATTTAAATGGGAAAATACTGTTAAAAATGTTTGCCAATGGTTTGCAAATTTGGTATGTTGATTAGCAAAACATAACTAGCTGAAAACATACAATGTTCATAGCTTTTCATTTCAGTAACTAAATGAAACTATAACTATTAAGAGATCATGCAATAATAATAATAATGAAACGTTAATGATAAATCTCAGCTTTACTCTGTTTTGGCTGTTTTAATTTGAAGGTGGTAAATACTTAACTTCCGTTTTTTTGTGTTTACATGTGTCACTTAACACACGACAAACTGTAATAAAGCCACAACGCCGCTCTTTCAACGACCATTTAGTTCTTTAATATGAGTTTATATATTCTGATTATTCTGATTGTTTGTCCGCTCGTGGCAGCGGGAAGGCGGACAGAACATCAGCCGTGTCGATCACTGCAGGCTGGCTGTAAAACAGGCAGAGCAGCCAGCTGGCACTGAAGAGGAAACCAGGAATGTATCTGAGGCTGGAGGCAACGTCCTGTACAGATGCAAAATTTCCTCAAGTCATCCGGAACTAATCAGGATAAAACAGTGGGGAAAAATGTGACAGTAATCAGAACTTAAATCAACAGCTATCCCTTTTAATGAGAAATGTTATAATCAACAAACACTGATATCCACATCACCTCGATTAAATACATGTGCGTTAAATGGGCAGCATCAGTGGTAATTAGTCGTAGAAGTCAATGGGACAGATGAAAGAAATAACAAGATATGAAAAATAAACATGTCCAAATGGTCCATGGGGACAAACATGGAATTTACCACTGACATAAATCAGAGTTTAGAGAGTAGCAGAAAACAGCCTGTCAAAAATAATGCAGCCATGAATGTTTTGGGGCTTAAAGTAGAACAGATGAATGGATGAATCAATGACGTCTCGAGAGAACAATTAATCCCATTTTTGTCTTGGTTGAAGAACTTCTTTTAACTTTCCCTTTGCATTTTTTAATATTACTCAATTACAATTTGATTATTTATTCACATTATTGTCTTTTCCCAAACAACAATTTGATTATTTATTCAATTTGTGTTTTCCCAAACAGTCTGGACTGAAGTGGGACCTCTTTGTTGGAGAGCTTCTGTGGCTGCCATCACTTCCTGCGCCAAGTTTCCAACAAGCAAAGTGGTGAAAGAGGCAGTGTGTGATTTATTCAGGCCTGATTCCCATGCAGTGTATTAGAATGCTGCCAGACATTGTCCCAGCTCCTTCAGCTGCTCACCCAAACTTTAACCATGCAATTTTAGCCCTTAATATGTCCACTAAAACAATTGTTTGACTTGATTTAAATAGAAAATGGTTTAAGAATGCCTTTGTTTTATTGTTTTATTTTGTCAGTGATATTACAAAGGGATTTATATATAGGCGTTATGCTTAGTTTTTTCTTATTAAAAACAAAGAAAGCAATTCAAACGTTAGTCAAAATTATATACTTAATGGATGTTGATATAAATTATAAAATCATTTCAATCATTTGCCCTCTAACATTAAAATCAGAAGATATTAGGCTGAAAATTTAAGCTAAAAACATTACATTGAATATGTTTCGTTTTCCGAGTCAAAGATAATTTCTGTAGTTAAAATATTAACTTTTTTAGTCTGGATAAAGAGTTACTAAATTATTATTAAATAACTGCACTTATTCACTTCAATGGTCATAATTAAAGGATGCTACTTTTCAGTTATGAAAGTAGTAGACAAAATAATTCAAAGTATAATTAATTTAATAAAATTTTATTTGCTATGTGCCAATTAACAACAAAATCAATCTCAATGCACTCTTATAACACAGTTCAGTTCAATTGAATTTATTGTAGTTCAGTTATTATCCAATTAAAACCAAACATGACATGATCTACAATAGTCCAGTTTATATTAACTGTGTTCATATGAAGCCAATTCTTATAAAATGCTGAGGTAAGGAAACGTGAAGTGCTTTGATATTAAGTGAAAAGGAGGGACATTGGTCTTTAAAAGTCACAAATTAGACTAACTTTTATCTTTAACTCAACATCTCATATGATTATTTATAAATTCCACAATATTTCTGACTCTAATCAATAGATAAAATCCTATGAAGATAAAGTTTGTTCCCTATTTTAACTTTGTTTTTAAATATTGAGATCCTTAAAAGTGCTTGACTGCCTTCCATTTAGAGGAAAAAAATACACTTTACAATGAGAACTGAGAGTTTGACCCTAATTTGTGTTTGGTTTATGTTATTTCTTCATCTTTAATGATAACAATTGGTGTTTTGTTTGCTATATTTGCAAGCTTGCAACCTTTACAGTGAAGTGTAACTTGTGCTTCTGTGAATTGAGCTACACAGTAAAATGTGTGGGTAGTGCCCACTGCACACCAAAAATGTAGTAAAATCCCCTGTAACGTCCTCTTCTGTGTTGGTTCTGTGATGGTCTAGGAGCAGCTCCAGCCCCCTCGCGACCATCTATTAGAATAATCCGTTATCTCAAAAAAAACTTTGCTTTCTCGTTATCTCGAGAATAATTATCTAGTTATCACAAACAAACGGTGTTAAAAAAAACATGCGAACACGACCGCTCTCGGCTTCAACATTTTTCTGACATTCAGTGACCCAATATTTATCTTAACTGTCTAAAATAACCCATTTTAGTTCTTGGTAGCTAGATGTTTTGTAACATCTTTAAATAAAAACTCCACTTCCCATGTTGCATTTCGAGGGGGGAGTTGACCCAGCACGTGTGCGCACGCTGAATAGCGAGCATGAATTGAGGTGTTCATAAGTTGTTTATAATATTCCAGGTTTTTTGTGCCGTTTTTCTGGCTCGGTCCAGTGGGACGGGATGGACTCTGAGGAGGACGACGCTCTGCTGTTTTTAATCTACCAGCACCTGAAGGTGAACGGCTACAAGAAGGCCGCCAAGGGGCTGGAAAAACACGTTACTCAGGTAAGAAGTTGGCTGTGATTTCTCCTCATTTATACTTTCTCCATTTTAATTTGCCTTCGTTCAGCGTTGCTTTTTCTTTCTTTAAATGTAATAACAGCTGATTTTATTGGTTTTTAATGAGCAGACATGCATGTCTAGCATATTATATAATGACCTGAATTAAATATAAATGAGATTCTTCTGTGTTTTTGCCTTCAGTGTGGCTGTCAGAGGGCTGCATGTCAGCTTGAGAGTGTGTTAGCGTGTATGGATCCTTGTTTGGGCCTCATGGAGGAAAAGAACATTATGTTACAGGAGCTGCATGGTCGTTAAAACAGCCTTGCTGCAGGCCCGCTGCTCTACTTTGACCCCAAACTCTGCATTTATACACTACTATTGATTATTATTTATTTAATTGCCCTATTGTTGTAGTAATTATTTTTTTCTATTGGTATACTGTCTGCTCACAAAATAGATTTATGAACCAGTCCAGGTGGGTTAACAAGCAGAAATACTGTAAAAAGTGATAGTTTGTGGTTCCTACATGGCACAATTTGCTGCTTATATCACTGTATTGTAAATATTTTTGAATTATTGTGTTGCGCCGTGTGATGTATTCACAAAGTGTTCTGAGTAAATGCATGACTTTCCAAGTCTTTTGTCTTAAAAATAAATAATAGAAAATATATAATATATAATATTTTAAAACAATTAAATTAAAACATTATTTTAACTGGGTACTCAGTAAGTGAGGTGCAAACTACCAATGCAACTGGAGACCATTTTTGTAATTTTTAAAAATTGTTTATTTCCTTCTTCCATAATTTTTTCCAGTACAGATTAAGATTCTGACCAGTTCAGACTAGTTACAGGCTCCCTACATAACACCAGCACAGTTGTATGTTTCCTGCACATGCATGCACAAAGAATGTAGCAGTTCTTCGTCTGCCTCTGGGAAACACGAGCTATGGTAACCCACTAGTTTCACATTTCAGGCAACAGCTGCTGGTTTAAAAACAAAAGAATCACTGCATCGGTAATCTTTTAAAACTTACTGAAGATTTTGCTGGTTCAGTGTAATTTAACCAGTGAACTCAGTGGTGATTTCTGGCTTTGTGGTTGCAGCATTCAAGGACCACAGGAAATTTGAGACTTCCCTTTCTTGTTTCTTTCTATTTATGTCTGAATAGCTTGGTTATAGAAATATTGACTATTAAACAAAAGTTTAAAATGCTGGATGCTTTATAAGCTTCTGTGTTTGTTTGTGTGTAGGTGGAGACACCAACAGAGAGCTCAAACCTTCATGATATCTACACCGGATGGATGAAGTATGTCAGACTCAAACACTTTCACATGTAAATAGATATAAATCTGGAATCAGGTGAATGTGTAATGAACGCTTTATGCACAATGACATCACCGTCTGTGGTCATAAAGAGCAGCGTCAACTCTGGCTTACACATAAAGTCAAACTTGCTTTGGATTGTTGTTGAGCGAGCATCATCTAAGCTTGTAGATTGTTTGTTTGCTTAAAAATGTTATAAAAAAATAAATGTCATTTTATTCCAGGAACTGTAAATTTAAGGCACTATAATAAAGGTAGACATAGTAATTAGTCAGTTCCACTGCAAAGGAGGTTTGATCGTGCATCTGTATCATCCACTATGGAAGTACCAGTATGCTGTAAATAATAATGTGTAGGTGCTACTGTTTACATGTAAGCATGCGTTGATTTAAAATACTCAAGTAAAAGATAGATCCATTTTCTAACATTATTATCTATCTAAAAATATAAATCATAGTTGGAAAATAAATCTAAAAAGCATGAAAACAAACCAGAAATTATGGAAGCTACATGCTAGATTTAAGCTAAGCTGGGCTTTTTCACTCCTAACGTTTTGAAGTTTTCTGCCTTGACTTGATTATTATTTTTATTTTGGACTCACCAAACTTCCAAACATCACATCTCCTGGTTGATTGTTGACTCCGGGTTTTGCATCTGAACAGGATGCAAACAGTTCTGAATGTGAGTGGGATTCTTCTTGTGAAACTGGGATGGCCTTTAAATCCCTGCCACCCTGATGAGGTTTGACTGGATGACATCATTCATCTGATGACTTCCCAGTCTTCTACTAAAATGCTAGAAATCTAAGCAAGTCAATGAAAACAGATGTTGTTAGCTTGCTTTTAAGGGAAAAGTTGATTGTAAAAAAAATCTTTTAAGTTGCTTTGGAGAAAAGCGTCTGCCAAATGACTGTGGAATAGAACAGAATACTCAATTTTTAGCCCTTTATAAATACAGGATGCTAATCCCGCTTACTTAATTTGATTATGTTTACAGGATAAGATAATTTCTCCCCCAGCAAACGACTCACTAACTCGGTGTAATGACCAGAACTCTGTTTCATCCGTAAACATTAGAACATTATTGGACTTCATTTCTCTTCTCCAGGAGCTTCTGTATGTGAAGATTGTTCAGTTCTTGTCCAGATTTAAACTTGATGAAGGGAAGTTATTCAGCAGGTGATAAATTGGTTATAAACACTTACTAGTTACTCTATTGGGTACACATTGTTAGTTCTGGTTTGGACCCACTTTTTCTTTGAGAACTACCTTAATTCTCCCTGGTATAGATTCAACAAGGTTTTAGAAACATTCCTGGGAGATTTTGCTCCATATTGACACAGTTGCTGCAGGTTTGTCAGCTGCATCCATGATGAGAATCGTCTGTTCCACCACTCTACTCTACTGGATTGAGATCTGGTGGCTGTGGAAGTCGTTGGAGTCCAGTGAACTCATTGCAATGTTCAAGAACGCAGCTGGAGATGATCTGAACTTTGTGACGTGGTGCATTATCCTGCTGGAAGTAGCCATCAGAAGATGGAAAACTGTGGTCATGAAGGGATGGACATGGTCAGCAACCGTACCATGCTAGTACTTAGGGGCCAAAATAGACTAAATTAATGTCCCAGTAGATCATCAGTTTCTGAAATACTCAGACCAACAACCATGCCACATTTTAAAGTGACTTAAATCCTCTTTCTTCCTCATTCTGATGCTCAGTTTGAACTTCACCATGTCTACATGACTAAATGCATTGAGTTGCTGCTATGTGATTGGCTGATCAGATATTTGTGTTAACAAACCATTGGTGTATGGTTTTATATTTGGACATCTAAGTGTTGACAAAGACAAAGGGCACAAAGAATACATTCGTTGAGGACTGGTGATTCAATACGAGGCTCTACCTGGGACAACTGAGAAAAGTTTTCTATGGGCTGTTTTTCATAAAAACGGTGGAAGGGAAGTATGCTGATTTAAAATACTTTTTTGCCAGTTAGATATAAAAACGATAATAAAATAATAACTTAAAAAATTGGAAATCTAAATATGTTTCTTAAGACTGATGGCTTGTTGTTTTCCATTTTGTTTTGTTCACACACCAAACCATAAAAACTACAAATATTTTATGACTCTTCTATATTTGCAGTGTGTAATGTTTACTGCCATCTAGTGGTTAAGTTGGAGAAAGCAGCTACTTGAGATTCTGTCCAACAACTATTCTTATGTGCAGTATTTTCTTATTTTGAATTGTCTTAAGACTTTAAAGTTTCTTTGAGCCACTTCAGGCTTGTAGTTTTTTGTTTTTTATTTAGTATGCATGTATCTTGCAGACTTTGCTCTCTAGCTCAGGAAACCAAGCAGGAGACAGAGGACACTGACAGTCTGAAGAAGAGAAGCATCAAACCAGAACCTGTAACCAGCGAAGAAGACGACACTGCAAACACCAGCCACTCCAGTGTCACCGGTGAAGATGAAACAGACGGCAAACATCAGCTCGGTAAACTTGTGTGTTTTTTAAATTAGGAGAAAAATGCTCTTGCTTGTTTAATATCTCGAGTCATTTCAAGGAAACTGTTGACTCAGTCAGTATTTATCAGTGCTGATCTTAACACTAGTGAATGTGAAAAATTACAGAAAATCTTTGCTCTCCTCTTCCAGAGAAAAATTCAGATGTCGTGGAGTCATCCGTTTCTGAGCAGCAGCTGGATGCCGGGAATAAAATCCAAACAACAAAGCTGGACAGTGAGAAGGCCGACTCCTCTGACCATGAAGCTGAAGAAAAGCTGAAGGAGGAAGAAACAAACATGGAGCATGAGGTAAGCATCTGTTGTACCACGTAAAACAAATATTTACTCAGCAGATGAACTGGATCACAAACACATTTTATGCATAAGTCAAAAGATATTTATGTAAACAAAGACAACATGTTACTTATTAACTGAAACTGAAAACGGATGTACAAATGCTCTGCTTTATAAGTCAGTGACAGCCTAGGAATTATATAGAAATATGTGGAAATGATGGACTTCTTTTATGCGGTTTCTTCATTTAGACACCATATGTCAGCTAAGAATGTGCTTAAATACAACCTACTAGCACCACGTTGGATTTTCAGAACTGCTTTAAGTCCTCATGGCATTGATTAAACAGGAAAATATCCCCCACACCATTACACCACCAGCACCAGCCTGAACCGCTGATACAAGGCGGGATGGATCCATTCCCCTCTGACATCAACAAGTCATTTTAGTCCAGACAACTGCTGCTCGCTGGATATTTTCTCTTTTTCAGACCATTCTCTGTAAGTCATACAGATGGTTGTGTGAAAATCCCATTAGATCAGCAGTTTCTGAAATACTCACGTTCAGTCACTTAAATTCCATTTCTTCCTCTTTCTGATGCTCACTTTGAACTTCAGCAAGTCGTGTTGACCCTGTCTGCATGACTAAATGCATCGAAGTGCTGCCATGTGATTGGCTGATTAACTATTTGTGTACCTCATAAAGTGGCCAGGGAGTGTAGTTTATTATCATGGAATTGGTGAATATGCATTTGTTTCTTCTGAAAACCCTCATTCTTCGTGTGGGTGTAGATCGGAAGAAAACTAAGTTTTTGTACTAGTAATGATCAAGATGTGACAGCTTTGTGAAATCAGACAGGGGTCAACACATCTGCAGAAGAGTTACTGGAGACTAAAAAATAAGCAATACACATTAATCAGACAGAACAGATAATATTTTTACAATACATGACAAAGAATTTCAAGGCTCCAGATTGACCTTTTGCATCAGTGCATCTTTTTCTTTTATATGTTTCTGTTTCCCATCAGCAAGAAAATCCATTTAAAAAGTTACCATTTTTTCATCCCATCTCATTTGTATTTATCTAAATTATTATTACTGTAAATAATGGTTTTTTTTCTCTTAAAATGAGTCCACATACATGGCAGCCACCATATTTGTGCCACCATTTTTACTACAGTGTCTGTCAATGGACAAAAAACTCAACTCTGTGTGTGAAGTGAGAACTCTAAACTTAAAAACTGCAGTACCGGCATTTTTTGGTAGATGCTATAGCTCTGTTTGGAATAAGTAACTCTTTAAAAGGACTATAGAAGTAGAAAGTACACAATGTTGAAGTAATTTGCTAAAGTGCAGTCATTGCTCTAAAACTCTGCTAGCATCTCCCAGCGCTCTGGCTGTGATCGAAAGCTCTGGACTGATAGGACGTTGTTATAGACGCATGGTGGTGCCAAAAATGAGCTGACTTGGAGATGGTTTTGTGATAATAGTAGATAAATAGTTCAGTTTGTGTTGTTGTTATATTTGGTTGGCCTTTATGCTGCTATATGTATCTATACATTCGTTTTATGTAATTTCAGCCTCATAATCTGACGGCTGAGGCTGTCCTGAAAAAATGTCTGGATGTTGACTGGGATTGGAAGAATTGAGCTTCTACTTGCATTTTTACATTAAAACACTAGGCAGACCAAAAAGGGTATAACAAAAAATAAAGTCTTGGACTTTTAAGGGTTAAATCCATTCTTTAGAGGTTTAAAAATTTGATTCACAAATTCTTTGGTTTAATTACAAGCCCTTCTCCATTATTTCATCTTCTAACTACTCCCTGAGATGCAGACATTGTAGTTATAAAACAAACAAACAAACAAAAACAAAAAACCAAAGGTACAGATACCAGCTGTGCTCTGGCTGCATTCGTTGCAGTACATTCAGTTCATCACATTGGATGCTTTTATTCATCCCAGCCATAGAAACTGGGCTACCTCGTCTTTCCAAAACTCATCTATTTTAGCCTTTTTATTAACAGCTGGCTGTTCCTCTGAGTCTGATGCTACCATCAGCCAGGTCAGCTGCTTTCTGATCATACCAGGGACAGGGGAGACAGAAGACTTAACCATTACCCCAGCTGGTGATGTAAGGTCTAGGCTGGAGCTTTTAAGAGTCAAGATTGGCGGATTCTGCAAGATTGAATGTTGCAGAGCCAAACACATCAGGCATTGATCTTCTTCTGTGTCTGTAAGTTTGGGAGGATAAACTCCAGAGCATTGAGTACACAGAAAGAGGATGTAGAGAGGGTTAAAACTTGGTCATAAAAGAAGTCCTGGACGTTGTTGCAACAGGAAGTCATCATGAAAAGAGACACATAGCTGTTGTCCAGTCACTGTGATAATGTGCTGATATATGGACAGTAGCTGCAGTGTTATCGCTCGCTTCTAAAACACATTTCATGTCCTGTATCTGTAAGTCTGCTCTGTTTTTCTTGCACCACCAGTGTGTGTGTGTTGTTTTATGTTGGCCCAGTGATGCAGCAGATAATGCTGTTTGGACAGACTGTGTGTGTGTGTGTTTGAGACAGCATGATAATCTTCTGAGACAAATTGTGTGTTTTTCTGTCTGTGGTTTGATCAGCAGCTGCTGGTAACTGATTACTTTGTGAAATATGGTGAAAGACTTGCAGTTTTTACAGATTTTTCTCTGCTGACAGAAGCAGAGCAGCAGCAGATTTTAAACAGAATAAAGATGTTTGTGCTGAACGGATTAAAAACAGACATTGTTGAGCTTAAATTTGCTCTGTTTTCTGCAGCTGGTTTAATTCAGTGCAATCTGCCAATGTTAACTGACTTCATGGGTCTAAAAAGTAGAAAGCTGTTGATGCTTTTTCTTAAACATTTTCATCTGAGTGCACAAAGAATTCCTCCTCAGCTACAAAGCTCTACTGTTGCCAAAATCTATTAATCCACCATTTATGCTAAATATCCTGAGCAAAGCATACACACACTTCCCAATCAGAGCCTTAAATCTAAAAGCAAATAATACACACCCATAATTTGGCTTTTAAGCAGCCGATATCATGGATGTCTCCTCCCTGTTCATATTTTCCAGTCAGCTTTTACTGAAGCATCGACTGAGGTGTCTAAAGTGGAAAAAGGCTCCAGCCTTTCCCCTTCACTCCCATCTGAAGAAGCAGGTGATGAATCCACTCCGGTCGAGCCCTCTCAGCCTGCACCTGATCAGACTGAGGAAGAACCGCAGGCCCCTGATGCAGCCGAGGCCTCCGGCTCAGACGGCGAGCAGAAAGACAAGAATCAGGACGACACTAATGAGGTGAAGCAGGTTAGTGAACAAGATGATTTCTGGATTTTTCTCTAAGATGATGCTACTCCCTTGTGATGCCTGAACATCATTTTATTTCTCAGATATCACATGACCATCTTTCTTAATCGTTTTCCTCTTCTTCAGCTTCTACGTGTGAGGCCTCGGACATTGTAGCATCTACATGATCTGAACGTCTTTATGCTCTGAAAAGGAGCAAAAATGTTGATCTTTTTAAACTCATACAAACAAAGCCGTCCATTCTCTCAGCTCTCTGCACATCTGCAACCTATTTTGTGGCGTACTAAGCATTGGGGGTGGGGGTTCATGTGCCTTGTTTGTGTTGTTTAACTTCCAGGAGGCAACGCTGCAGCTTTTCTCTGCTACTAAATCTTAAGACTTTGCCATGTTTGGTTCTTTCTGCTTCTTTACCAATCAATCTTTATTCATTGATTGGTAAAACTTTATACAGCAAGTTAAAGCATGTCAGTCCCAGACAGCAGGACAAAGAGCTTCAGCCTTGCTCTTTGTGTCCAGATCTCTTCACTCTTAGTTTCATAGCCTCCATGTGAGACGTTATGATTGATAAATGTGTGTTTCTGTGAAGGATAAATGAGCTTTACTCATTTTGGCTGCCCTGACTGCAGCATCCTCTGTGAAAATTAGCGTGTACACCTGGGTTTCCATCACTTCAGATTGGAGCCAGTTTCTCTTCACTGCTTTTCCTCCAGGAGCAACAAGAAGCCATAAACGTCTCTGAGGTCACAGACGAAGCTTCTGCATCAGAGCAGATGGATGTAGATGAAACAAAAGGCACAGATTTTACGTTTCAGGAGGCCAGTGAAGCCAAGTCCTCAGAACAAGAAGAAGACACAGCTGCAGAGGTTCAGTTTTTATTTATTTAAATCCCAAACTGTGTAAACTCGGCATGAATTGTACTCTGTAAGATTTAATAAATCATCAGTGCATTGAAAGAATATTATAGTTTCATACATCAGGGTCATGTTGGTTCACTCTGTAGGAAATTAATTCCTGAATAGGGGGAAAAAAAAATCATGAGAAACGCTTCCTGTCTGTGTTGAAGTCTGTCGGCTGTTGACCTGTTGATTCCTCCTGCAGACGCCCGACCAGGCCAATCCCATCAGCTCCATCCTGACAGCTGAGGAGCCCAATGAGCAGCCAGCAGAGAGCAAAGCCCCGCCCCCTGCAGGTACAACTGGCCAATAGAACTTTAATAACCAGGTTGCTCATTACTTGTTATGTAAGGCATCTTTCTCACTGCACTGACAAGAATCACAAACTCATGTGAAGACAGAGCTCACAGCCTCAAAGGATCCAGTGTGATCGCGTTCATTACAGCTTCAGCAGCACTTCTCAAAGATATTTTTAATTTAAACATTCAGTATGACACGTCATGGCTTGTTTCCACAGATTTAAGCACATTTTTCCTGATGTTAAAACTGACTAAAAGACAATAACTAATAATAATAATAATAATACATTTTATTTTAAAAAAGCGCCTTATCAAAGCACCCAAGGACACTGTACAAACATAAGACACTAAAAGTAAGCAAAACATTAAAAGCACAAAACAGAATAAGTGATAGGGGAAGGAAACACTGTGGAAAGATGTATATGGACTTAGGGGGGATAAGACTGTCTGAACAGATGAGTTTTGAGTCTGGATTTGAAGAGAAGGAAGGAGTCCACTGTACGGAGATCAGGAGGGAGGGAATTCCAGAGATGAGGAGCCGAGCGACTAAACGCCCTGCTCCCCATTGTTGCCAGACGTGCCGGGGGAACGGAAAGCTGATGGGTATGGGAGGAACGCAGTGTGCGGGAAGGGGTGTGTGGATGAAGGAGATCAGAGATGTAAGATGGAGCCATGTTATGGAGTGCCTTAAAAGTGATGATCAGTATTTTGTAGATGATCCTTTGTTTGATGGGGAGCCAGTGGAGTTGTTGCAAGATGGGAGTGATATGATGAGCAATGGGGGTCCGAGTGATAACACGTGCGGCAGAGTTTTGGAGGAGCTGCAGCTTCTGGAGGGACTTATTGGGGAGGCCAAAAAGAAGTGAATTGCAGTAGTCAATGCGGGATGTGATCAGGCTGTGAACTAGAATGGCAGTAGTTTGGGAAGTGAGGGAAGGACGGAGACGAGAAATATTACGTAGGTGGAAATAGGCGGACCGGGTGATGTTATTAATGTGAGACTGGAAGGACAATGTGCTGTCGAGGACGACACCCAAGCTCTTAACCTGAGGGGAGGGGAGGACAGTTGAGTTATCAAGAGTAATGAAACATTTATTGGCTTTGGATAGGGTGTGAGGTGTGCCTACCAAGAGGACTTCCGTTTTAGAGCTGTTTAGTTTTAGAAAGTTGGATGAGAACCAAGACTGGATTTCTTCAAGACAGAGGGTGAGGGCGGTTGGCGGGAGCGAGGCAGATGGTTGAGTTGAGAGGTAGAGCTGGGTGTCGTCCGCGTAGCAGTGGAAATTGATATTATATTTACGAAGGATGTGGCCGAGTGGGAGTATGTAGATGATAAAAAGGAGGGGGCCCAGTACAGAACCTTGGGGCACTCCAGCGGAAACGGGGTAGGAAATAGATTTATGAGATTTGAGTTGTATGAACTGTGTTCGATCAGAGAGATATGAAGTAAACCAGGCTATTGGGGTGTGAGTGATGCCAAGAAATGAGAGGCGACTTAGAAGAGTAGCGTGAGAAATGGTATCAAAGGCTGCTGTGAGGTCCAGGAGAATGAGGATGGAAAGCAGTCCAGAGTCGGAAGCCATGAGTAGGTCATCAGAAATTTTGATAAGTGCAGTCTCGGTGCTGTGGAGGGGACGGAAGCCAGATTGAAACTGCTCATAAATATTGTTGGACAGCAGATGAGTATGAAGTTGAAAGGCAACAGATTTTTCTAAAATTTTGGAAATGAAGGGGAGATTGGATATGGGACGAAGGTTGATGAAGTTGGTTGGGTCCAGGCCAGGTTTCTTCAGAATGGGCGTGACTGAGGCCGATTTGAGTGAAGAAGGGACCAAACCAGAACTCAATGAAGAGTGGATGATTTTGGTAATGAGAGGCGCAAGTGAGGAGCAGCAGGATTTAACCAGGATGGAGGGAAGTGGATCAAGGTGACATGTGGAAGGTTTGGATTTATGGATAATGTCAGAGATGGTTTGGACTGAGGGAAGGTCAAAACTAGAAAAAGTGGTTGTAAGAGATGGGAAGGAGGTAGTGGGGTCACCTCCAGCGACTGCAGCTCCAGTTGAAGTGAGGTGTGTATGGATATCTGTGATTTTGGAAATGAAAAAAGACATGAGTTTGTTGCAGAAATCGTGAGATTGCATATGGTGGGGAAGAGAATCAGGAGGTTTAGTGATGGAAGTGAGAAGAGAGAAGAGGGTTTTAGAGTTATGACTGTTTGAATGGATTAAATTGGAGTAGTATGCAGATTTGGCTGAGTAGAGAGCGGCCTTGTACACAGTGATGTGGTCCTTGTACATATTATTATGAATAGTGAGTCCAGTTTTGTTGGCAAGGCGTTCCAGCTGACGGCCGCGGGATTTCAGTTGACGTAGGGCAGGAGTAAACCAGGGTGCTGAGCGGGTGAAGGAGACTGATCTAGATCGCAGAGGAGCATGGATGTCCAAGAGAGTGTGAAGACTTTTGTCATAAAAAGAAACCAGGTCATCAGGTGAGCAACAGGAAGATACACTGGGAAAATTATTGATATCAGATGTGAAAGTTTCGATGTTTATGTCCTTTATATTACGAAAGGAGATGATGCGAGGGAGTATAATTTTAGACAGCTGCACCTTGATGTTAAAAGTGACGAGCTGGTGATCAGAAAAAGCAACAGAATGAGATTTACAACCAGTAGGGGCGATACCAGAGCAGCAGACTAAATCCAAAATATGTTTTTTACAGTGGGTTGGAAAATTAATGTATTGATGAAGACCAAAGCTGTCCAGGCAGGACGAGAAGTCCCTGGAAAGAGGAGCACTGTCATTGTCCAAATGAATATTGAAGTCACCTAGAATGATCAAGTTGTGGGAGAGGGAAGAAAGATGGGTGAGGAGGAGGGAGAAATCATTCAAAAAATCCTTGTTATATTTTGGAGGACGGTAGACGGTGGTAACGACTGTGGGAGAGGGACCGGGCAGCAGTGATGCAGAATACTCAAAGGAGGAGAAGACCGGAGCAGCAGGAATCGGCACAACTTTCCAGCTCTCACGATGGAGCAATGCAAGACCTCCACCGCGTCCAGAAGCACGAGGCAGGCAGACGTAAACAAAGCCCGGCGGGACGGACTCATTTAGAGAAATAAAATCATCAGGCAGCTGCCAAGTCTCTGTCAGGCATAAAAAGTCAAGATTATGATCTACAATAAGATCTCTTATTAAAAGGCCCTTATTGTTGAGAGAGCGTATGTTCAGAAGACCAAAGGTGGCGGTCGCGTGGCTGCTTTTGCAGGCAGAGTTACCTGCCCTTGGCAAACTAGCCAGGGTGGCGCAGTTAGCATCCCGGCGAATGATCGGAGAGCGTCGGCGTGAGGTGAGTAAGGTCGGTATTGAGGACCCGGAGATGTTGTAAATCTGCTTGCCACGCGATCCACGGTGGACGTACCTCCGGCAGGGCTGGAAGAAGATCTCCGGAGGAATGGGGAGACCAGAAGGAGGCTGGAAAACGTCGACATGGCGTCGGAGCTTCAGAAGTTCAGCAACTGAGTACTGGAACAGTGCGTCAGCTTGGAGTTGGACAAGTGACAGCAGGAGCCAGCCAGCTGCAAACCACAGCAACACACGGAGAATCCACGTCATCCTTCTCGGGAGTGAGGCTGGAAAGCCAGGGATCCGCGGGTAAGCTGTAGATCAGTGGGCTGTTTGACAGGTCAGCAGTTTGACAGGTGGGCAGCTGACAATAGAACGCCGTCGCTGTCAAGAGAAAGCGTTGAGGCTACTGGCCAGGTATACAGCAGGTGATGTTTCAATTTTTTTTTTTTTTTTTTTTGTTTTTCTTTGCCGGTGAGCAGCGGCGACAGCTACGCCAGCGTTCACTCAGACCGGAAATCATTGATGTTTGTGGTTAAAATTTAGGAGATATAAATGAAAAAGGTGAATGGAAACAGCTAAAAATGAAGGAAACTTCCATCAGTCGCTTCAGATGGGGACTTGATGCGCGTCAGGGGTAATGTAAGCACTTCTGTGAATCTTGTCAGACCTGACAAAGTTGTAAATGATGCAACTTTCCAGCTGTTTCCTGCCTAAGCAGACGATCCATAAACTCAAGTCACTGACAGGCATCTTCCCAGATGTTTTTAAACGTCCCAGATGTTCCCAAGATGAGATGAGCTCTCTGTATTTCTTTTGTAGATGTCCACCACAGTTTTTTTTTTTTTTTTTTTCTTTTTAAGTTAGGACAGCTACTTGTTCTCCTGAATTAAAACAACTACCTTCGTAGCTTAAAACCCACCACAAAGCCTAATTTATTCACTTCAACCCCCAGTTAATCAATACATCTGGTTCATATTCTCTTCTTTAGCAGTTTTTCAAAAAATCATTTCAGTCAAGAAATCAGACTATAGCCGTAGAAAACTTGAACAAAATCTTGGCTTTGTTTTCTAAATAAGTTTTACTTCCTGCCCAGTTTTATTATAAGTCCATCTGCACAAAAAGTGGAAACATCTTCAAATTCCTGCTCTTTTGCTCCCCTGAAACTCAGTGCAAAAGAAGCACTCCATTAAAAAAGCAGATATTGTGACATCTTCAAACACCAACTCACTGTTCCAGTTACACACAAAAACAGTATGTTCTCCATGTTTTCATTAGTGAAATCAAGTAAAAATCAACATTTTTTTTAAAGTTTATCCAGTTATTTACACTTAGCGGCTATTTCATTAAATACCTTGTTAGACTCGCCACCAGGGAGTAGGAGTACATATTTTGATTGCAACCCACGATTGCAATGTGCAATTTCAACCACTAGGTGTCAGTGCATCACACAAATAATGAAAAATGGATGCAAACGTTTTATTTAACATTTATTTGACACAACACTCATAAACCTTTAAAGTTTAAATTGCTAGAAAATACCTCCGTATAAATAAACTTCATCTTCTCAGGCAAGAAATCTTTTTTTTCTGGGTTTGCAAAGGTCCAGTGTTTGTATCCTTTGGCAGCCAAACTCTACCTTGTCAACAAGAGGAAATTTATGCGTGCGCTATGTTTTTCTGCACTCACAGAGGTCAACAGATGGTAATAGTTTAATGCTCTCAATCTGCTTGGACCCAGTCATTTCCACATGGGGCTATATTTTTTATTAAAGACTTCTCTTTAATGGTTGACGATTTGGATTAACCGAACCTTAAGCTCTCCACCACTCATTAAAAGACGTTCCTGCGGGAGTCGTGTGTGAAGAGGTTTCCTACTAGGCTCTGCTTCATTGCTGCATTTCATTTTATACAGGACATATTTTCTACATTTTATTTATAAGGAGAAAGAGGCGCTGCCTTTCTTTTCACTCCACTTTCTATCCAGCTCCAGTTTTAAAAGCAGAATGTTCCAATCATTAGAAAACAAAGTGGCCGTAAAGTAAAATAGTTTCTGGCTATTTAATGCTAGAACTCGAGAGGGGTTTTAAAAAAATTCTGCTATGAGTGCCCTGAGAGATATAATAATTGAGGTTTTAAATCTGATTATTTACCAAAATATTCAGAAGTGATTAATCACTTTTTGTTCTGAAACTTGTATGTGTTCACATCATATGCTTTTATTCATTATATAACTTTACTAACAGCACAAATTGATGGGAAGGAGTTCCTGTTGATACATCCACTTTTTATTCCTGTTTTTATTTTTAACTAAGTCAAAATCATAATACAAACAAGATTTGTGTAAAAAGTACAAAAGGGGAAAAAGGACAAAATAGATAATGCAGTAGAGTGATATACGGGTGTGTGCTTGTCAATATGTTGTGATTGTGTGACTGGTATGATATTCAGTAAGAAATAAAAGGGCAAGAAATTAGAGATTTGTGCTACCATTTTTTTCTACAACGTTTCTGAATGGACAAACAACTGTGTGTGTGAAGTGAAAACCCTCTGAGCTTTAAAACTGCAGTACCGGCTCTGTTTGCTAGGTGTTGGAGCACCGTTTGGGATAAGTAACACCTTTAAAAGGACCATAGAAGAAGACAGTACATATGTACACAATGTTGAAGTAGTTACCTGTCATCATTTTTTTTTTAAGCTTCATTAGTCTTTCAAAGTGTGTAATGTCAAGGTGTAGTAATGTAAAGTGTTTTTTTTCACATCATGGCTCTGACATGTGGTTTTTAGTAAAATACCATAATGATTATTAGTGATGTGTATGTTTGGCGTATAGTTCAGAACACCACCGTGCTCAAGTCTTACTGCTGTTAGCTGATCTAAAGATGATCCTCTGTAAACACAAATATAACAGGCTTGTGTTTATCCATCTTGAATTCTTCAGAGTGCTAACACTGATAGGAAGGACAACTTGGCTTCAAAGTGCCGATTCTTTGCAGACCCCCACCTCCCTCTCTGCTGTGCTGCAGCCCTGCACTCAAAGCTACTTACAGCACTGGAGGCTGCTATGCTTGTGCTGGTTTCCATACTTGGCTGGTTATAATGGCAGAAATTACACCAGTTAGTATGTCCTCCTGCCTCTGACTTGTTGTTTTTTCACCCAGAAATGCTGAATCCTTACAATTCACCATGTTACAGTCACTAAAAAGAGCAAGAGAAATTTCTTTTCAGACTTTCCCTCATGTTTTGCAGTCGGGGTATAGAGACCGATTTTAGCCAGCATGACAAAAATGTAATTTACACAAGTTGCCAAGTTGTGTTTTAAGTCCTGAAGCCCTAAGAGGATATTTGCCTGTAAAATGAATTTCATTCTAGCTGTTTTTTAATCTTTTTAGATGGTGATTCTGAAAATCTGGAAAAGCAAGATGAGCGATCTAAGGTATGTCAGAAGTTCAGATTGATGATGTGGGTGTTCTGAGTTCTTTCAATAGGTCTTGGCCAAAATCGGCAAAGGAAGTATGTAGACATAAGTTTGTACAGGTTTACAGTAATTACTGGGTGTTTGTACTCTGTGTACTTCCCCTCATGTGTCTCATTGTTAAGAGGGCAGAAGACTGTGACATCCCATCAGAACAGAAACCTGAAGATGAGACAGAGATTTTAACAACCCCTGAGGTCCAAACCGATGCTGCTGCTGTCCCCATCGCTCCCACAGGTAGTAACCTATCACTGAATATAAATGCTGAATATAAATTAGTTTTTGAGGACATTTTGTGGTTGATTCTGTGGATGAATTTTACTTTTAAATGATGCTGACATGCTAATTTTTAACCAAGCCTTTTAATTCCTTCTGCTAATGTTGTCTCAGTCTGTACAGTGCTTCCTGCAGCAAGGAAACGTTCCTGCCGTGTGTTTATCACCATCAAAGTAATATTCATTCTCCTTTAGCTGTTTTTTTTTTTAAAGCTTGTTTGCAGTCGTTCACTTTAAATAAAGATTAACTGGTGAATCAAGCATGGCAGCCCCGGGGAACATGATTTAATTGTATATGAACAAAAATCTTCAAACGTGTTGGAAGTTTGGTCTTCATGGTTGTGCTAATTATGCAGAAGTAGGATAGAAAATTTAGAAAAAAATTCAATGTCATTTGTGTTTTCTGTGTTTTGATTCATATGTATTGTAGGGAAGGAGGCAGCACTGGAGGGGGAAATGCAAGAAGTACCAGATGTCTCCATCATCCTTAACATCCAAGTCAGCGATGGCAAAGCAGCCCATCAGGAAACCAGCCGGCCACTCCCAGAGGAGCCCACTGAGCCCTGCAGCGAGTCCAAAACTCCAAAGAAAAAGAAAAAAAAGGGGAAAAAGGATGTTGAGATGACCACAGCAGAAATACTGATCACAGAAACACCGATCACAGAAGCACCAATACCGGAAACACCCAGCACTGATGCCTCCACCGTAGATCTGCTCAGTGACACTCCTCTAACCAGCAAGTCGCCAAAAAAGAAAAATAGAAACAAAAAGAGACAAGACGAGCTGATAGAGGAAGAAAAAGACCAGAAAAAAGAGGAGGCAGAGGAGGAGGTGTCTCAAGAATCTCCACCAGAAAAGAAGAAGAAGGCTAAGAAAAGGAAACTGGAGAGAGATGGAGAAGAGGAGGAAACTCCCGCTTCTCCAGAAAACAAAAGGAAAAAGAAAAAGAAGAAGGTTAAAGACATGGAGGAGGAGGAGAATGAGGAGGGAGGAATGGAGGAGGAGAAGAAGATGGAGATTCCTGTGAGTCCAGCAGAGACAACAGAGAGGAAAAAGAAGAAGAAGAAAAATAGGAAAAAGGTGAAACAGGAGGTGCAATTTAAAGTACCACCAGCAGAGGGCGACAAAGCCACAGAAGTCAACATGGATCCTGCAGGTGGCGAAGGGGGGCAGGGGAACCTCTTTTAAAATTTGACTTCATGAATGAGGGGTGATTCTACAGTTTTTTTTTTTTTTTAAACATTTTTGTGTCTGCTCCTGCAGATGGAAACGCCTCTCTGGTCTCCTCGACCAAAAAGAAAAGCCGTCTCAGGAAGAAGCTGAGCCTGAAGAAGAGGTTAAGACTTCAAAAGCAAGAGGAGATGATGAGAAAGATGAAGAGTGATGACCTCCCTCCTGGAAAGAGTCTCACAGGAAGAAAAAAGTCAGTTAGTTAATGTTTCCAGTACTGCATCTATGGAAATATAGAAAAAAGTTAAACTTTTGAAATGTCCTGATGAAAACACTTTAATTCAGGAGAGTTGCTCAAAATATTCTTAAAGTTCAGACCAGTTCAGATTCACTCTGAGAGAGCAGCCACGACATGCTGTCATGTAAATCAGATACACGATATTTTAAACCTTAATATGATGCAAACCACCCTACTGTCTGCATATAGTTTATTTTTTAATGATTAAACCTGTTCAAGCAGTAATGTTTGAGGTTTTTCAAAATGTATTTTTATATTATGCAGCTTTAAATTAATCTGAAACTCATTATATTTCCAGACAAAAACAAACCCAAGTGGGAACAGAGGAAACCCCTCGATCAACACCAGACAAAAGGCCCCAAACTAACTGCTCAGAAGAGGATGAAACACCAAAGAGGAAAAAGAAGATAAAAATATTCACAGAGCAAGAAGAAAATTCCTCAAAGGAAAACCATCCTCCCAAGACAGCAACAGAGAGGAGCCTGAGCACAGAGCTTCCTGAAGCTGAGTCAGCCATACCTTTAAACGAAGGAAAGAAGAAGAAGAAAAAGAAACTGAAGGCAGTAAAAGACGAAAAGATGGAAAATCATTCAACTCCTATCACTGTGAACCAACTTTTTGCTGCTAAGAAACAAAGTAAGATTGTCTTTATCTCTTTCTGTGTCATCATGTGTCACCATCCTCGGCTTAGTTTTATGGTTTATGTTGTATGATGTTGGTTTTCACAGAGAAGAACAGATTAAAGGGAAAAGTGGGCGAGCCAGAGTCTGCTGCAGACACTCCTCCAGCTGTTTCTATGGTAAAAAAAACACTTTTCAGACATGAAATATGAAACATTGGTGGTTTAATCTGTCAAAGCTTTCACAACTGAAACAGACCAATGAACTAGGACGAGGACATAAAAATAGTGTCTTTCATAATGTCTTGTGTGTGTAATGTCTTTCATATTTGCTGTGTTTGAAAGACAGTGGAGGTCAATCACAGGCCAAGTTCCCTCTTTAACTTTGGACTTCTGTGTTGTGGACCAGCACTAATGGAGGTTTTATTGTACTTACAGTAATGAGCATTGTTGTTGACATGTTGAAGTCTGAAGGAAAGTCCAACCTGGTAGGATTACTGGGTGATCATTCAGCCATGATACCACAATGTTCAGATGATGCATGTCTGAAAGGGTCTTTAGACTTTTGTTATTGCTGCAAATGGCTGCCATTTCTCCTATTACTGGTTTTAACTATAAAGGTTTGTTGTTCTTGTAATTTAAAACCAGTTATTATGATTCAGACGTCGACATTGCAAATTCATTCCATATTCTTGTATTTACAGAAAAAGAAAAAATCCTCCAAAAAGAACATAGATTGAGTTAATCGGGGTAAGTAGCAGCTCAACATGTTTAACTACAATACAATCGGCTTTGAAACACTATTATTCATATGTAAAGAAGCTACATTCCTGGTTTCAGAGATTTTTGTTGGCTTACAGCCCTCACAGCAGACAAAACATCTGTTTTAATTAAATGGCGATTAATTGGGCTTTTCTTCTTCCTTCAGTCTATTCTCTGGTCTGACGTCAGCGGAGGATCGCATCTTGGATCTGACAACTAAAACGAAAAACACTACAGTGCCTTATCTCTGATCATTCTGGGATGAGATTTTTCTGGGGAGATTATCAGTGTTTGGGGTTTTCTGCTTTTTTCTTGTTCTAAACTATGATAACACGATGCATCTTCAGCTTGTTCAAACACCTTCAGCATTTCTTAATGGCTTGTTGAAAGGATCTGGTTGGTTTGATAATTGGCTTTTCTGTGATATGACAAAAGAAGACAAACCAATGCCCTGTTTTTATTGAAATGGACTAAATATGACTACAGGTAAAAGTATTAAATAAGTATATATTTTTAAAAACAGATATAAAGGAGGAGGTGTTTATGCCATTAATAATTGCTGAGGCTCAATACACAACTCTGGCTATTAGAAGTGTTACTGTGAATTATGCATCCCATCTAAACTGAGTGATGCAACACTTATAGGATGGAAACTTCTGGAACTTTACATATCTTCAGATTGAAATGAGCTTTAAGGGAACAAACTGTGAAAGTTAAGGTCAGAACAATGTTGACAATGTATCAATGAACCGTTTCATTGTAGTAGTAGTATTGTGATGTAGTATCACATCCCGTTGTGTTTACAGTGACTGTTAAAGCTGTGAAGTTAATTTTTTTTTATGTTTTTACTTTTTCTCTGTGCATCAACTAGGTACTTGATGAAATCCTTTTTCTTTGAAGCACCAATGTGTTAGTCTGTTGGACACAGAGGATAAATTAGTTTCTGCTCCTTTTCTTAAAAATGGTCACACATGCTAACTTCATGTCTGAGTGACTAACAGTGTTTGAATTCTGATCATCAGTCTGTTTCAGGTGAATAAATGCCCTTTTCCAAAAATCGTGACATGAATATTTATACACATCCACATACATAAGCTTTGGCTGTTGCCCCCACGATCCAGATGAAGTGCGGCTCAAATCACCCCTATGATGATGACAAAGCAAGAACCAGGGTTTTCCTTGCCCGGACGTGGGTCACCAGGGTCCCCCTCTGGAGCCAGGCCTGGAGGAGGGGCACGGAGGGCTTGGTGGCCGGGCCTTTGCCCATGGGGCCCGGTCGGGCTCAGCCCGAAAGGGTGACATGGGCCTCCCCATCTGTGGGCCCACCACCTGCAGGAGGGGCCATAGGGGTCGGGTGCATTGTGAGCTGGGCGGCTGCCAGAGGCAGGGACCCTGGCGGT